>NW_027309406.1:0-36000 GCF_047496885.1 Scyliorhinus torazame | reverse complement strand
GTTACTCTATATATAAACCACCCCGAACCCCTCGATTAGATTCCAGTCTGTAACTCACTCCCGGGTATCTGTTATTCTAGAAATAAAGCCCCCGAACCCCTCGATTAGATTCCAGTCTGTAACTCACTCCCGGGTATCTGTTATTCTACATATAACCCCCCTGAACCCCTCGATTAGATTCCAGTCTGTAACTCACTCCTGGGTATCTGTTATTCTATATATAAACCACCCCGAACCTCTCGATTAGATTCCAGTCTGTAACTCACTCCCGGGTATCTGTTATTCTATATATAAACCACCCCGAACCCCTCGATTAGATTCCAGTCTGTAACTCACTCCCGGGTATCTGTTATTCTATATATAAACCACCCTGAACCCCTCGATTAGATTCCAGTCTGTAACTCACTCCCGGGTATCTGTTATTCTATATATAAACCACCCCGAACCCCTCGATTAGATTCCAGTCTGTAACTCACTCCCTGGTATCTGTTATTCTAGAAATAAACCCCCCCGAACCCCGCGATTACATTCCAGTCTGTAACTCACTCCCGGGTATCTGTTATTCTATATATAAACCACTCCGAACCCCTCGATTAGATTCCAGTCTGTAACTCACTCCCGGGTATCTGTTATTCTATATATAAACCACCCCGAACCCCTCGATTAGATTCCAGTCTGTAACTCAATCCCGGGTATCTGTTATTCTATATATAAACCACCCCGAACCCCTCGATTAGATTCCAGTCTGTAACTCACTCCCAGGTATCTGTTATTCTATATATAAACCACCCTGAACACCTCGATTAGATTCCAGTCTGTAACTCACTCCCGGGTATCTGTTATTCTATATATAAACCACCCTGAACTCCTCGATTAGATTTCAGTCTGTAACTCACTCCCAGGTATCTGTTATTCTGTATATAAACCATCCCGAACCCCTCGATTAGATTCCAGTCTGTAACTCACTCCCAGGTATCTGTTATTCTATATATAAACCACCCTGAACACCTCGATTAGATTCCAGTCTGTAACTCACTCCAAGGTATCTGTTATTCTACATATAAACCACCCTGAACACCTCGATTAGATTCCAGTCTGTAACTCACTCCCGGGTATCTGTTATTCTATATATAAACCTCCCCGAACCCCTCGATTAGATTCCAGTCTGTAACTCACTCCCGGGTATCTGTTATTCTATATATAAACCACCCCGAACCCCTCGATTAGATTCCAGTCTGTAACTCACTCCCGGGTATCTGTTATTCTATATATAAACCACCCCGAATACCTCGATTAGATTCCAGTCTGTAACTCACTCCCAGGTATCTGTTATTCTATATATAAACCACCCTGAACACCTCGATTAGATTCCAGTCTGTAACTCACTCCCGGGTATCTGTTATTCTATATATAAATCACCCCGAACCCCTCGATTAGATTCCAGTCTGTAACTCACTCCCGGGTATCTGTTATTCTATATATAAACCACCCCGAACCCCTCGATTAGATTCCAGTCTGTAACTCACTCCCGGGCATCTGTTATTCTATATATAAACCACCCTGAACCCTTCGATTAGATTCCAGTCTGTAACTCACTCCCGGGTATCTGTTATTCTATATATAAACCATCCCGATCCCCTCGATTAGATTCCAGTCTGTAACTCTCTCCCGGGCATCTGTTATTCTATATATAAACCACCCTGAACCCCTCGATTAGATTCCAGTCTGTAACTCACTCCCGGGTATATGTTATTCTGTATATAAACCACTCCGAACCTCTCGATTAGATTCCAGTCTGTAACTCACTCCCGGGTATCTGTTATTCTATATATAAACCACCCCGAACCCCTCGGTTAGATTCCAGTCTGTAACTCACTCCCGGGTATCTGTTATTCTATATATAAACCACCCCGAATCCCTCGATTAGATTCCAGTCTGTAACTCACTCCCAGGTATCTGTTATTCTATATATAAACCACCCTGAACACCTCGATTAGATTCCAGTCTGTAACTCACTCCCTGGTATCTGTTATTCTATATATAAACCACCCTGAACTCCTCGATTAGATTTCAGTCTGTAACTCACTCCCAGGTATCTGTTATTCTATATATAAACCACCCTGAACACCTCGATTAGATTCCAGTCTGTAACTCACTCCCGGGTATCTGTTATTCTATATATAAACCACCCCGAACCCCTCGATTAGATTCCAGTCTGTAACTCACTCCCGGGTATCTGTTATTCTATATATAAACCCCCCCCGAACCCCTCGATTAGATTCCAGTCTGTAACTCACTCCCGGGTATCTGTTACTCTATATATAAACCACCCCGAACCCCTCGATTAGATTCCAGTCTGTAACTCACTCCCGGGTATCTGTTACTCTATATATAAACCACCCCGAACCCCTCGATTAGATTCCAGTCTGTAACTCACTCCCGGGTATCTGTTATTCTAGAAATAAAGCCCCCGAACCCCTCGATTAGATTCCAGTCTGTAACTCACTCCCGGGTATCTGTTATTCTACATATAACCCCCCTGAACCCCTCGATTAGATTCCAGTCTGTAACTCACTCCTGGGTATCTGTTATTCTATATATAAACCACCCCGAACCTCTCGATTAGATTCCAGTCTGTAACTCACTCCCGGGTATCTGTTATTCTATATATAAACCACCCCGAACCCCTCGATTAGATTCCAGTCTGTAACTCACTCCCGGGTATCTGTTATTCTATATATAAACCACCCTGAACCCCTCGATTAGATTCCAGTCTGTAACTCACTCCCGGGTATCTGTTATTCTATATATAAACCACCCCGAACCCCTCGATTAGATTCCAGTCTGTAACTCACTCCCTGGTATCTGTTATTCTAGAAATAAACCCCCCCGAACCCCGCGATTACATTCCAGTCTGTAACTCACTCCCGGGTATCTGTTATTCTATATATAAACCACTCCGAACCCCTCGATTAGATTCCAGTCTGTAACTCACTCCCGGGTATCTGTTATTCTATATATAAACCACCCCGAACCCCTCGATTAGATTCCAGTCTGTAACTCACTCCCGGGTATCTGTTATTCTATATATAAACAACCCCGAACCCCTCGATTAGATTCCAGTCTGTAACTCACTCCCAGGTATCTGTTATTCTATACATAAACCACCCTGAACACCTCGATTAGATTCCAGTCTGTAACTCACTCCCGGGTATCTGTTATTCTATATATAAACCACCCTGAACTCCTCGATTAGATTTCAGTCTGTAACTCACTCCCAGGTATCTGTTATTCTGTATATAAACCATCCCGAACCCCTCGATTAGATTCCAGTCTGTAACTCACTCCCAGGTATCTGTTATTCTATATATAAACCACCCTGAACACCTCGATTAGATTCCAGTCTGTAACTCACTCCAAGGTATCTGTTATTCTACATATAAACCACCCCGAACACCTCGATTAGATTCCAGTCTGTAACTCACTCCCGGGTATCTGTTATTCTATATATAAACCATCCCGAACCCCTCGATTAGATTCCAGTCTGTAACTCACTCCCGGGTATCTGTAATTCTATATATAAACCACCCTGAACACCTCGATTAGATTCCAGTCTGTAACTCACTCCCGGGTATCTGTTATTGTATATATAAACCACCCCGAACCCCTCGATTAGATTCCAGTCTGTAACTCACTCCCGGGTATCTGTTATTCTATATATAAACCCCCCCGAACCCCTCGATTAGATTCCAGTCTGTAACTCACTCCCGGGTATCTGTTATTCTATATATAAACCACCCTGAACCCCTCGATTAGATTCCAGTCTGTAACTCACTCCCGGGTATCTGTTGTTCTATATATAACCACCCCGAACCCCTCGATTAGATTCCAGTGTGTAACTCACTCCCGGGTATCTGTTGTTCTATATATAACCACCCCGAACCCCTCGATTAGATTCCAGTGTGTAACTCACTCCCGGGTATCTGTTGTTCTATATATAACAACCCCGAACCCCTCGATTAGATTCCAGTCTGTAACTCACTCCCGGGTATCTGTTATTCTATATATAAACCACCCCGAACCCCTCGATTAGATTCCAGTCTGTAACTCACTCCAGGGTATCTGTTATTCTATATATAAACCACCCCGAACCCCTCGATTAGATTCCAATCTGTAACTCACTCCCGGGTATCTGTTGTTCTATATATAACCACCCCGAACCCCTCGATTAGATTCCAGTGTGTAACTCACTCCCGGGTATCTGTTGTTCTATATATAACCACCCCGAACCCCTCGATTAGATTCCAGTGTGTAACTCACTCCCGGGTATCTGTTGTTCTATATATAACCACCCCGAACCCCTGGATTAGATTCCAGTCTGTAACTCACTCCCGGGTATCTGTTATTCTCTATATATACCACCCCGAACACCTCGATTAGATTCCAGTCTGTAACTCACTCCCGGGTATCTGTTAATCTATATATAAACCCCGCTGAACCCCTCGATTAGATTCCAGTCTGTAACTCACTCCCGGGTAACTGTTATTCTATATATAAACCCCACCGAACCCCTCGATTAGATTCCAGTCTGTAACTCATTCCCGGGTATCTGTTAATCTATATATAAACCCCCCCGAACCCCTCGATTAGATTCCAGTCTGTAACTTACTCCCGGGAATCTGCTTTTCTATATATAAACCACCCCGAACCCCTCGATTAGATTCCAGTCTGTAACTCACTCCCGGGTATCTGTTATTCTATATATAAACCACCCCGAGCCCCTCGATTAGATTCCAGTCTGTAACTCACTCCCGGGTGTCTGTTATTCTATATATAAACCACCCCGAACCCCTCGATTAGATTCCAGTCTGTAACTCACTCCCGGGTATCTGTTATTCTATATATAAACCACCCCGAACCCCTCGATTAGATTCCAGTCTGTAACTCACTCCCTGGTATCTGTTATTCTAGAAATAAACCCCCCCGAACCCCGCGATTACATTCCAGTCTGTAACTCACTCCCGGGTATCTGTTATTCTATATATAAACCACTCCGAACCCCTCGATTAGATTCCAGTCTGTAACTCACTCCCGGGTATCTGTTATTCTATATATAAACCACCCCGAACCCCTCGATTAGATTCCAGTCTGTAACTCACTCCCGGGTATCTGTTATTCTAGAAATAAAGCCCCCGAACCCCTCGATTAGATTCCAGTCTGTAACTCACTCCCGGGTATCTGTTATTCTACATATAACCCCCCTGAACCCCTCGATTAGATTCCAGTCTGTAACTCACTCCTGGGTATCTGTTATTCTATATATAAACCACCCCGAACCTCTCGATTAGATTCCAGTCTGTAACTCACTCCCGGGTATCTGTTATTCTATATATAAACCACCCCGAACCCCTCGATTAGATTCCAGTCTGTAACTCACTCCCGGGTATCTGTTATTCTATATATAAACCACCCTGAACCCCTCGATTAGATTCCAGTCTGTAACTCACTCCCGGGTATCTGTTATTCTATATATAAACCACCCCGAACCCCTCGATTAGATTCCAGTCTGTAACTCACTCCCTGGTATCTGTTATTCTAGAAATAAACCCCCCCGAACCCCGCGATTACATTCCAGTCTGTAACTCACTCCCGGGTATCTGTTATTCTATATATAAACCACTCCGAACCCCTCGATTAGATTCCAGTCTGTAACTCACTCCCGGGTATCTGTTATTCTATATATAAACCACCCCGAACCCCTCGATTAGATTCCAGTCTGTAACTCAATCCCGGGTATCTGTTATTCTATATATAAACCACCCCGAACCCCTCGATTAGATTCCAGTCTGTAACTCACTCCCAGGTATCTGTTATTCTATATATAAACCACCCTGAACACCTCGATTAGATTCCAGTCTGTAACTCACTCCCGGGTATCTGTTATTCTATATATAAACCACCCTGAACTCCTCGATTAGATTTCAGTCTGTAACTCACTCCCAGGTATCTGTTATTCTGTATATAAACCATCCCGAACCCCTCGATTAGATTCCAGTCTGTAACTCACTCCCAGGTATCTGTTATTCTATATATAAACCACCCTGAACACCTCGATTAGATTCCAGTCTGTAACTCACTCCAAGGTATCTGTTATTCTACATATAAACCACCCTGAACACCTCGATTAGATTCCAGTCTGTAACTCACTCCCGGGTATCTGTTATTCTATATATAAACCTCCCCGAACCCCTCGATTAGATTCCAGTCTGTAACTCACTCCCGGGTATCTGTTATTCTATATATAAACCACCCCGAACCCCTCGATTAGATTCCAGTCTGTAACTCACTCCCGGGTATCTGTTATTCTATATATAAACCACCCCGAATACCTCGATTAGATTCCAGTCTGTAACTCACTCCCAGGTATCTGTTATTCTATATATAAACCACCCTGAACACCTCGATTAGATTCCAGTCTGTAACTCACTCCCGGGTATCTGTTATTCTATATATAAATCACCCCGAACCCCTCGATTAGATTCCAGTCTGTAACTCACTCCCGGGTATCTGTTATTCTATATATAAACCACCCCGAACCCCTCGATTAGATTCCAGTCTGTAACTCACTCCCGGGCATCTGTTATTCTATATATAAACCACCCTGAACCCTTCGATTAGATTCCAGTCTGTAACTCACTCCCGGGTATCTGTTATTCTATATATAAACCATCCCGATCCCCTCGATTAGATTCCAGTCTGTAACTCTCTCCCGGGCATCTGTTATTCTATATATAAACCACCCTGAACCCCTCGATTAGATTCCAGTCTGTAACTCACTCCCGGGTATATGTTATTCTGTATATAAACCACTCCGAACCTCTCGATTAGATTCCAGTCTGTAACTCACTCCCGGGTATCTGTTATTCTATATATAAACCACCCCGAACCCCTCGGTTAGATTCCAGTCTGTAACTCACTCCCGGGTATCTGTTATTCTATATATAAACCACCCCGAATCCCTCGATTAGATTCCAGTCTGTAACTCACTCCCAGGTATCTGTTATTCTATATATAAACCACCCTGAACACCTCGATTAGATTCCAGTCTGTAACTCACTCCCTGGTATCTGTTATTCTATATATAAACCACCCTGAACTCCTCGATTAGATTTCAGTCTGTAACTCACTCCCAGGTATCTGTTATTCTATATATAAACCACCCTGAACACCTCGATTAGATTCCAGTCTGTAACTCACTCCCGGGTATCTGTTATTCTATATATAAACCACCCCGAACCCCTCGATTAGATTCCAGTCTGTAACTCACTCCCGGGTATCTGTTATTCTATATATAAACCCCCCCCGAACCCCTCGATTAGATTCCAGTCTGTAACTCACTCCCGGGTATCTGTTACTCTATATATAAACCACCCCGAACCCCTCGATTAGATTCCAGTCTGTAACTCACTCCCGGGTATCTGTTACTCTATATATAAACCACCCCGAACCCCTCGATTAGATTCCAGTCTGTAACTCACTCCCGGGTATCTGTTATTCTAGAAATAAAGCCCCCGAACCCCTCGATTAGATTCCAGTCTGTAACTCACTCCCGGGTATCTGTTATTCTACATATAACCCCCCTGAACCCCTCGATTAGATTCCAGTCTGTAACTCACTCCTGGGTATCTGTTATTCTATATATAAACCACCCCGAACCTCTCGATTAGATTCCAGTCTGTAACTCACTCCCGGGTATCTGTTATTCTATATATAAACCACCCCGAACCCCTCGATTAGATTCCAGTCTGTAACTCACTCCCGGGTATCTGTTATTCTATATATAAACCACCCTGAACCCCTCGATTAGATTCCAGTCTGTAACTCACTCCCGGGTATCTGTTATTCTATATATAAACCACCCCGAACCCCTCGATTAGATTCCAGTCTGTAACTCACTCCCTGGTATCTGTTATTCTAGAAATAAACCCCCCCGAACCCCGCGATTACATTCCAGTCTGTAACTCACTCCCGGGTATCTGTTATTCTATATATAAACCACTCCGAACCCCTCGATTAGATTCCAGTCTGTAACTCACTCCCGGGTATCTGTTATTCTATATATAAACCACCCCGAACCCCTCGATTAGATTCCAGTCTGTAACTCACTCCCGGGTATCTGTTATTCTATATATAAACAACCCCGAACCCCTCGATTAGATTCCAGTCTGTAACTCACTCCCAGGTATCTGTTATTCTATACATAAACCACCCTGAACACCTCGATTAGATTCCAGTCTGTAACTCACTCCCGGGTATCTGTTATTCTATATATAAACCACCCTGAACTCCTCGATTAGATTTCAGTCTGTAACTCACTCCCAGGTATCTGTTATTCTGTATATAAACCATCCCGAACCCCTCGATTAGATTCCAGTCTGTAACTCACTCCCAGGTATCTGTTATTCTATATATAAACCACCCTGAACACCTCGATTAGATTCCAGTCTGTAACTCACTCCAAGGTATCTGTTATTCTACATATAAACCACCCCGAACACCTCGATTAGATTCCAGTCTGTAACTCACTCCCGGGTATCTGTTATTCTATATATAAACCATCCCGAACCCCTCGATTAGATTCCAGTCTGTAACTCACTCCCGGGTATCTGTAATTCTATATATAAACCACCCTGAACACCTCGATTAGATTCCAGTCTGTAACTCACTCCCGGGTATCTGTTATTGTATATATAAACCACCCCGAACCCCTCGATTAGATTCCAGTCTGTAACTCACTCCCGGGTATCTGTTATTCTATATATAAACCCCCCCGAACCCCTCGATTAGATTCCAGTCTGTAACTCACTCCCGGGTATCTGTTATTCTATATATAAACCACCCTGAACCCCTCGATTAGATTCCAGTCTGTAACTCACTCCCGGGTATCTGTTGTTCTATATATAACCACCCCGAACCCCTCGATTAGATTCCAGTGTGTAACTCACTCCCGGGTATCTGTTGTTCTATATATAACCACCCCGAACCCCTCGATTAGATTCCAGTGTGTAACTCACTCCCGGGTATCTGTTGTTCTATATATAACAACCCCGAACCCCTCGATTAGATTCCAGTCTGTAACTCACTCCCGGGTATCTGTTATTCTATATATAAACCACCCCGAACCCCTCGATTAGATTCCAGTCTGTAACTCACTCCAGGGTATCTGTTATTCTATATATAAACCACCCCGAACCCCTCGATTAGATTCCAATCTGTAACTCACTCCCGGGTATCTGTTGTTCTATATATAACCACCCCGAACCCCTCGATTAGATTCCAGTGTGTAACTCACTCCCGGGTATCTGTTGTTCTATATATAACCACCCCGAACCCCTCGATTAGATTCCAGTGTGTAACTCACTCCCGGGTATCTGTTGTTCTATATATAACCACCCCGAACCCCTGGATTAGATTCCAGTCTGTAACTCACTCCCGGGTATCTGTTATTCTCTATATATACCACCCCGAACACCTCGATTAGATTCCAGTCTGTAACTCACTCCCGGGTATCTGTTAATCTATATATAAACCCCGCTGAACCCCTCGATTAGATTCCAGTCTGTAACTCACTCCCGGGTAACTGTTATTCTATATATAAACCCCACCGAACCCCTCGATTAGATTCCAGTCTGTAACTCATTCCCGGGTATCTGTTAATCTATATATAAACCCCCCCGAACCCCTCGATTAGATTCCAGTCTGTAACTTACTCCCGGGAATCTGCTTTTCTATATATAAACCACCCCGAACCCCTCGATTAGATTCCAGTCTGTAACTCACTCCCGGGTATCTGTTATTCTATATATAAACCACCCCGAGCCCCTCGATTAGATTCCAGTCTGTAACTCACTCCCGGGTGTCTGTTATTCTATATATAAACCACCCCGAACCCCTCGATTAGATTCCAGTCTGTAACTCACTCCCGGGTATCTGTTATTCTATATATAAACCACCCCGAACCCCTCGATTAGATTCCAGTCTGTAACTCACTCCCTGGTATCTGTTATTCTAGAAATAAACCCCCCCGAACCCCGCGATTACATTCCAGTCTGTAACTCACTCCCGGGTATCTGTTATTCTATATATAAACCACTCCGAACCCCTCGATTAGATTCCAGTCTGTAACTCACTCCCGGGTATCTGTTATTCTATATATAAACCACCCCGAACCCCTCGATTAGATTCCAGTCTGTAACTCAATCCCGGGTATCTGTTATTCTATATATAAACCACCCCGAACCCCTCGATTAGATTCCAGTCTGTAACTCACTCCCAGGTATCTGTTATTCTATATATAAACCACCCTGAACACCTCGATTAGATTCCAGTCTGTAACTCACTCCCGGGTATCTGTTATTCTATATATAAACCACCCTGAACTCCTCGATTAGATTTCAGTCTGTAACTCACTCCCAGGTATCTGTTATTCTGTATATAAACCATCCCGAACCCCTCGATTAGATTCCAGTCTGTAACTCACTCCCAGGTATCTGTTATTCTATATATAAACCACCCTGAACACCTCGATTAGATTCCAGTCTGTAACTCACTCCAAGGTATCTGTTATTCTACATATAAACCACCCTGAACACCTCGATTAGATTCCAGTCTGTAACTCACTCCCGGGTATCTGTTATTCTATATATAAACCTCCCCGAACCCCTCGATTAGATTCCAGTCTGTAACTCACTCCCGGGTATCTGTTATTCTATATATAAACCACCCCGAACCCCTCGATTAGATTCCAGTCTGTAACTCACTCCCGGGTATCTGTTATTCTATATATAAACCACCCCGAATACCTCGATTAGATTCCAGTCTGTAACTCACTCCCAGGTATCTGTTATTCTATATATAAACCACCCTGAACACCTCGATTAGATTCCAGTCTGTAACTCACTCCCGGGTATCTGTTATTCTATATATAAATCACCCCGAACCCCTCGATTAGATTCCAGTCTGTAACTCACTCCCGGGTATCTGTTATTCTATATATAAACCACCCCGAACCCCTCGATTAGATTCCAGTCTGTAACTCACTCCCGGGCATCTGTTATTCTATATATAAACCACCCTGAACCCTTCGATTAGATTCCAGTCTGTAACTCACTCCCGGGTATCTGTTATTCTATATATAAACCATCCCGATCCCCTCGATTAGATTCCAGTCTGTAACTCTCTCCCGGGCATCTGTTATTCTATATATAAACCACCCTGAACCCCTCGATTAGATTCCAGTCTGTAACTCACTCCCGGGTATATGTTATTCTGTATATAAACCACTCCGAACCTCTCGATTAGATTCCAGTCTGTAACTCACTCCCGGGTATCTGTTATTCTATATATAAACCACCCCGAACCCCTCGGTTAGATTCCAGTCTGTAACTCACTCCCGGGTATCTGTTATTCTATATATAAACCACCCCGAATCCCTCGATTAGATTCCAGTCTGTAACTCACTCCCAGGTATCTGTTATTCTATATATAAACCACCCTGAACACCTCGATTAGATTCCAGTCTGTAACTCACTCCCTGGTATCTGTTATTCTATATATAAACCACCCTGAACTCCTCGATTAGATTTCAGTCTGTAACTCACTCCCAGGTATCTGTTATTCTATATATAAACCACCCTGAACACCTCGATTAGATTCCAGTCTGTAACTCACTCCCGGGTATCTGTTATTCTATATATAAACCACCCCGAACCCCTCGATTAGATTCCAGTCTGTAACTCACTCCCGGGTATCTGTTATTCTATATATAAACCCCCCCCGAACCCCTCGATTAGATTCCAGTCTGTAACTCACTCCCGGGTATCTGTTACTCTATATATAAACCACCCCGAACCCCTCGATTAGATTCCAGTCTGTAACTCACTCCCGGGTATCTGTTACTCTATATATAAACCACCCCGAACCCCTCGATTAGATTCCAGTCTGTAACTCACTCCCGGGTATCTGTTATTCTAGAAATAAAGCCCCCGAACCCCTCGATTAGATTCCAGTCTGTAACTCACTCCCGGGTATCTGTTATTCTACATATAACCCCCCTGAACCCCTCGATTAGATTCCAGTCTGTAACTCACTCCTGGGTATCTGTTATTCTATATATAAACCACCCCGAACCTCTCGATTAGATTCCAGTCTGTAACTCACTCCCGGGTATCTGTTATTCTATATATAAACCACCCCGAACCCCTCGATTAGATTCCAGTCTGTAACTCACTCCCGGGTATCTGTTATTCTATATATAAACCACCCTGAACCCCTCGATTAGATTCCAGTCTGTAACTCACTCCCGGGTATCTGTTATTCTATATATAAACCACCCCGAACCCCTCGATTAGATTCCAGTCTGTAACTCACTCCCAGGTATCTGTTATTCTATACATAAACCACCCTGAACACCTCGATTAGATTCCAGTCTGTAACTCACTCCCGGGTATCTGTTATTCTATATATAAACCACCCTGAACTCCTCGATTAGATTTCAGTCTGTAACTCACTCCCAGGTATCTGTTATTCTGTATATAAACCATCCCGAACCCCTCGATTAGATTCCAGTCTGTAACTCACTCCCAGGTATCTGTTATTCTATATATAAACCACCCTGAACACCTCGATTAGATTCCAGTCTGTAACTCACTCCAAGGTATCTGTTATTCTACATATAAACCACCCCGAACACCTCGATTAGATTCCAGTCTGTAACTCACTCCCGGGTATCTGTTATTCTATATATAAACCATCCCGAACCCCTCGATTAGATTCCAGTCTGTAACTCACTCCCGGGTATCTGTAATTCTATATATAAACCACCCTGAACACCTCGATTAGATTCCAGTCTGTAACTCACTCCCGGGTATCTGTTATTGTATATATAAACCACCCCGAACCCCTCGATTAGATTCCAGTCTGTAACTCACTCCCGGGTATCTGTTATTCTACATATAAACCCCCCCGAACCCCTCGATTAGATTCCAGTCTGTAACTCACTCCCGGGTATCTGTTATTCTATATATAAACCACCCTGAACCCCTCGATTAGATTCCAGTCTGTAACTCACTCCCGGGTATCTGTTGTTCTATATATAACCACCCCGAACCCCTCGATTAGATTCCAGTGTGTAACTCACTCCCGGGTATCTGTTGTTCTATATATAACCACCCCGAACCCCTCGATTAGATTCCAGTGTGTAACTCACTCCCGGGTATCTGTTGTTCTATATATAACCACCCCGAACCCCTCGATTAGATTCCAGTCTGTAACTCACTCCCGCGTATCTGTTATTCTATATATAAACCACCCCGAACCCCTCGATTAGATTCCAGTCTGTAACTCACTCCAGGGTATCTGTTATTCTATATATAAACCACCCCGAACCCCTCGATTAGATTCCAATCTGTAACTCACTCCCGGGTATCTGTTGTTCTATATATAACCACCCCGAACCCCTCGATTAGATTCCAGTGTGTAACTCACTCCCGGGTATCTGTTGTTCTATATATAACCACCCCGAACCCCTCGATTAGATTCCAGTGTGTAACTCACTCCCGGGTATCTGTTGTTCTATATATAACCACCCCGAACCCCTGGATTAGATTCCAGTCTGTAACTCACTCCCGGGTATCTGTTATTCTCTATATATACCACCCCGAACACCTCGATTAGATTCCAGTCTGTAACTCACTCCCGGGTATCTGTTAATCTATATATAAACCCCGCTGAACCCCTCGATTAGATTCCAGTCTGTAACTCACTCCCGGGTAACTGTTATTCTATATATAAACCCCACCGAACCCCTCGATTAGATTCCAGTCTGTAACTCATTCCCGGGTATCTGTTAATCTATATATAAACCCCCCCGAACCCCTCGATTAGATTCCAGTCTGTAACTTACTCCCGGGAATCTGCTTTTCTATATATAAACCACCCCGAACCCCTCGATTAGATTCCAGTCTGTAACTCACTCCCGGGTATCTGTTATTCTATATATAAACCACCCCGAGCCCCTCGATTAGATTCCAGTCTGTAACTCACTCCCGGGTGTCTGTTATTCTATATATAAACCACCCCGAACCCCTCGATTAGATTCCAGTCTGTAACTCACTCCCAGGTATCTGTTATTCTATATATAAACCACCCTGAACACCTCGATTAGATTCCAGTCTGTAACTCACTCCCGGGTATCTGTCATTCTATATATAAACCACCCTGAACTCCTCGATTAGATTTCAGTCAGTAACTCACTCCCAGGTATCTGTTATTCTATATATAAACCACCCTGAACACCTCGATTAGATTCCAGTCTGTAACTCACTCCCTGGTATCTGTTATTCTATATATAAACCACCCCGAATACCCTCGATTAGATTCCAGTCTGTAACTCACTCCCGGGTATCTGTTATTCTATATATAAACCCCCCCGAACCCCTCGATTAGATTCCAGTCTGTAACTCACTCCCGGGTATCTGTTACTCTATATATAAACCACCCCGAACCCCTCGATTAGATTCCAGTCTGTAACTCACTTCCGGGTATCTGTTACTCTATATATAAACCACCCCGAACCCCTCGATTAGATTCCAGTCTGTAACTCACTCCCGGGTATCTGTTATTCTATATATAAACCCCCCCGAACCCCTCGATTAGATTCCAGTCTGTAACTCACTCCCGGGTATCTGTTATTCTATATATAAACGACCCCGAACACCTCGATTAGATTCCAGTCTGTAACTCACTCCCGGGTATCTGTTATTCTCTATATATACCACCCCGAACACCTCGATTAGATTCCAGTCTGTAACTCACTCCCGGGTATCTGTTAATCTATATATAAACCCCGCTGAACCCCTCGATTAGATTCCAGTCTGTAACTCACTCCCGGGTAACTGTTATTCTATATATAAACCCCACCGAACCCCTCGATTAGATTCCAGTCTGTAACTCATTCCCGGGTATCTGTTAATCTATATATAAACCCCCCCGAACCCCTCGATTAGATTCCAGTCTGTAACTTACTCCCGGGAATCTGCTTTTCTATATATAAACCACCCCGAACCCCTCGATTAGATTCCAGTCTGTAACTCACTCCCGGGTATCTGTTATTCTATATATAAACCACCCCGAGCCCCTCGATTAGATTCCAGTCTGTAACTCACTCCCGGGTGTCTGTTATTCTATATATAAACCACCCCGAACCCCTCGATTAGATTCCAGTCTGTAACTCACTCCCGGGTATCTGTTATTCTATATATAAACCACCCCGAACCCCTCGATTAGATTCCAGTCTGTAACTCACTCCCTGGTATCTGTTATTCTAGAAATAAACCCCCCCGAACCCCGCGATTACATTCCAGTCTGTAACTCACTCCCGGGTATCTGTTATTCTATATATAAACCACTCCGAACCCCTCGATTAGATTCCAGTCTGTAACTCACTCCCGGGTATCTGTTATTCTATATATAAACCACCCCGAACCCCTCGATTAGATTCCAGTCTGTAACTCAATCCCGGGTATCTGTTATTCTATATATAAACCACCCCGAACCCCTCGATTAGATTCCAGTCTGTAACTCACTCCCAGGTATCTGTTATTCTATATATAAACCACCCTGAACACCTCGATTAGATTCCAGTCTGTAACTCACTCCCGGGTATCTGTTATTCTATATATAAACCACCCTGAACTCCTCGATTAGATTTCAGTCTGTAACTCACTCCCAGGTATCTGTTATTCTGTATATAAACCATCCCGAACCCCTCGATTAGATTCCAGTCTGTAACTCACTCCCAGGTATCTGTTATTCTATATATAAACCACCCTGAACACCTCGATTAGATTCCAGTCTGTAACTCACTCCAAGGTATCTGTTATTCTACATATAAACCACCCTGAACACCTCGATTAGATTCCAGTCTGTAACTCACTCCCGGGTATCTGTTATTCTATATATAAACCTCCCCGAACCCCTCGATTAGATTCCAGTCTGTAACTCACTCCCGGGTATCTGTTATTCTATATATAAACCACCCCGAACCCCTCGATTAGATTCCAGTCTGTAACTCACTCCCGGGTATCTGTTATTCTATATATAAACCACCCCGAATACCTCGATTAGATTCCAGTCTGTAACTCACTCCCAGGTATCTGTTATTCTATATATAAACCACCCTGAACACCTCGATTAGATTCCAGTCTGTAACTCACTCCCGGGTATCTGTTATTCTATATATAAATCACCCCGAACCCCTCGATTAGATTCCAGTCTGTAACTCACTCCCGGGTATCTGTTATTCTATATATAAACCACCCCGAACCCCTCGATTAGATTCCAGTCTGTAACTCACTCCCGGGCATCTGTTATTCTATATATAAACCACCCTGAACCCTTCGATTAGATTCCAGTCTGTAACTCACTCCCGGGTATCTGTTATTCTATATATAAACCATCCCGATCCCCTCGATTAGATTCCAGTCTGTAACTCTCTCCCGGGCATCTGTTATTCTATATATAAACCACCCTGAACCCCTCGATTAGATTCCAGTCTGTAACTCACTCCCGGGTATATGTTATTCTGTATATAAACCACTCCGAACCTCTCGATTAGATTCCAGTCTGTAACTCACTCCCGGGTATCTGTTATTCTATATATAAACCACCCCGAACCCCTCGGTTAGATTCCAGTCTGTAACTCACTCCCGGGTATCTGTTATTCTATATATAAACCACCCCGAATCCCTCGATTAGATTCCAGTCTGTAACTCACTCCCAGGTATCTGTTATTCTATATATAAACCACCCTGAACACCTCGATTAGATTCCAGTCTGTAACTCACTCCCTGGTATCTGTTATTCTATATATAAACCACCCTGAACTCCTCGATTAGATTTCAGTCTGTAACTCACTCCCAGGTATCTGTTATTCTATATATAAACCACCCTGAACACCTCGATTAGATTCCAGTCTGTAACTCACTCCCGGGTATCTGTTATTCTATATATAAACCACCCCGAACCCCTCGATTAGATTCCAGTCTGTAACTCACTCCCGGGTATCTGTTATTCTATATATAAACCCCCCCCGAACCCCTCGATTAGATTCCAGTCTGTAACTCACTCCCGGGTATCTGTTACTCTATATATAAACCACCCCGAACCCCTCGATTAGATTCCAGTCTGTAACTCACTCCCGGGTATCTGTTACTCTATATATAAACCACCCCGAACCCCTCGATTAGATTCCAGTCTGTAACTCACTCCCGGGTATCTGTTATTCTAGAAATAAAGCCCCCGAACCCCTCGATTAGATTCCAGTCTGTAACTCACTCCCGGGTATCTGTTATTCTACATATAACCCCCCTGAACCCCTCGATTAGATTCCAGTCTGTAACTCACTCCTGGGTATCTGTTATTCTATATATAAACCACCCCGAACCTCTCGATTAGATTCCAGTCTGTAACTCACTCCCGGGTATCTGTTATTCTATATATAAACCACCCCGAACCCCTCGATTAGATTCCAGTCTGTAACTCACTCCCGGGTATCTGTTATTCTATATATAAACCACCCTGAACCCCTCGATTAGATTCCAGTCTGTAACTCACTCCCGGGTATCTGTTATTCTATATATAAACCACCCCGAACCCCTCGATTAGATTCCAGTCTGTAACTCACTCCCAGGTATCTGTTATTCTATACATAAACCACCCTGAACACCTCGATTAGATTCCAGTCTGTAACTCACTCCCGGGTATCTGTTATTCTATATATAAACCACCCTGAACTCCTCGATTAGATTTCAGTCTGTAACTCACTCCCAGGTATCTGTTATTCTGTATATAAACCATCCCGAACCCCTCGATTAGATTCCAGTCTGTAACTCACTCCCAGGTATCTGTTATTCTATATATAAACCACCCTGAACACCTCGATTAGATTCCAGTCTGTAACTCACTCCAAGGTATCTGTTATTCTACATATAAACCACCCCGAACACCTCGATTAGATTCCAGTCTGTAACTCACTCCCGGGTATCTGTTATTCTATATATAAACCATCCCGAACCCCTCGATTAGATTCCAGTCTGTAACTCACTCCCGGGTATCTGTAATTCTATATATAAACCACCCTGAACACCTCGATTAGATTCCAGTCTGTAACTCACTCCCGGGTATCTGTTATTGTATATATAAACCACCCCGAACCCCTCGATTAGATTCCAGTCTGTAACTCACTCCCGGGTATCTGTTATTCTACATATAAACCCCCCCGAACCCCTCGATTAGATTCCAGTCTGTAACTCACTCCCGGGTATCTGTTATTCTATATATAAACCACCCTGAACCCCTCGATTAGATTCCAGTCTGTAACTCACTCCCGGGTATCTGTTGTTCTATATATAACCACCCCGAACCCCTCGATTAGATTCCAGTGTGTAACTCACTCCCGGGTATCTGTTGTTCTATATATAACCACCCCGAACCCCTCGATTAGATTCCAGTGTGTAACTCACTCCCGGGTATCTGTTGTTCTATATATAACCACCCCGAACCCCTCGATTAGATTCCAGTCTGTAACTCACTCCCGGGTATCTGTTATTCTATATATAAACCACCCCGAACCCCTCGATTAGATTCCAGTCTGTAACTCACTCCAGGGTATCTGTTATTCTATATATAAACCACCCCGAACCCCTCGATTAGATTCCAATCTGTAACTCACTCCCGGGTATCTGTTGTTCTATATATAACCACCCCGAACCCCTCGATTAGATTCCAGTGTGTAACTCACTCCCGGGTATCTGTTGTTCTATATATAACCACCCCGAACCCCTCGATTAGATTCCAGTGTGTAACTCACTCCCGGGTATCTGTTGTTCTATATATAACCACCCCGAACCCCTGGATTAGATTCCAGTCTGTAACTCACTCCCGGGTATCTGTTATTCTCTATATATACCACCCCGAACACCTCGATTAGATTCCAGTCTGTAACTCACTCCCGGGTATCTGTTAATCTATATATAAACCCCGCTGAACCCCTCGATTAGATTCCAGTCTGTAACTCACTCCCGGGTAACTGTTATTCTATATATAAACCCCACCGAACCCCTCGATTAGATTCCAGTCTGTAACTCATTCCCGGGTATCTGTTAATCTATATATAAACCCCCCCGAACCCCTCGATTAGATTCCAGTCTGTAACTTACTCCCGGGAATCTGCTTTTCTATATATAAACCACCCCGAACCCCTCGATTAGATTCCAGTCTGTAACTCACTCCCGGGTATCTGTTATTCTATATATAAACCACCCCGAGCCCCTCGATTAGATTCCAGTCTGTAACTCACTCCCGGGTGTCTGTTATTCTATATATAAACCACCCCGAACCCCTCGATTAGATTCCAGTCTGTAACTCACTCCCAGGTATCTGTTATTCTATATATAAACCACCCTGAACACCTCGATTAGATTCCAGTCTGTAACTCACTCCCGGGTATCTGTCATTCTATATATAAACCACCCTGAACTCCTCGATTAGATTTCAGTCAGTAACTCACTCCCAGGTATCTGTTATTCTATATATAAACCACCCTGAACACCTCGATTAGATTCCAGTCTGTAACTCACTCCCTGGTATCTGTTATTCTATATATAAACCACCCCGAATACCCTCGATTAGATTCCAGTCTGTAACTCACTCCCGGGTATCTGTTATTCTATATATAAACCCCCCCGAACCCCTCGATTAGATTCCAGTCTGTAACTCACTCCCGGGTATCTGTTACTCTATATATAAACCACCCCGAACCCCTCGATTAGATTCCAGTCTGTAACTCACTTCCGGGTATCTGTTACTCTATATATAAACCACCCCGAACCCCTCGATTAGATTCCAGTCTGTAACTCACTCCCGGGTATCTGTTATTCTATATATAAACCCCCCCGAACCCCTCGATTAGATTCCAGTCTGTAACTCACTCCCGGGTATCTGTTATTCTATATATAAACGACCCCGAACACCTCGATTAGATTCCAGTCTGTAACTCACTCCCGGGTATCTGTTACTCTATATATAAACCACCCCGAACCCCTCGATTAGATTCCAGTCTGTAACTCACTCCCGGGTATCTGTTATTCTAGAAATAAAGCCCCCGAACCTCTCGATTAGATTCCAGTCTGTAACTCACTCCCGGGTATCTGTTATTCTATATATAAACCACCCTGAACCCCTCGATTAGATTCCAGTCTGTAACTCACTCCCGGGTATCTGTTGTTCTATATATAACCACCCCGAACCCCTCGATTAGATTCCAGTGTGTAACTCACTCCCGGGTATCTGTTGTTCTATATATAACCACCCCGAACCCCTCGATTAGATTCCAGTCTGTAACTCACTCCCGGGTATCTGTTATTCTATATATAAACCACCCCGAACCCCGCGATTAGATTCCAATCTGTAACTCACTCCCGGGTATCTGTTGTTCTATATATAACCACCCCGAACCCCTCGATTAGATTCCAGTGTGTAACTCACTCCCGGGTATCTGTTGTTCTATATATAACCACCCCGAACCCCTCGATTAGATTCCAGTGTGTAACTCACTCCCGGGTATCTGTTGTTCTATATATAACCACCCCGAACCCCTGGATTAGATTCCAGTCTGTAACTCACTCCCGGGTATCTGTTATTCTCTATATAAACCACCTCGAACCCCTCGATTAGATTCCAGTCTGTAACTCACTCCCGGATATCTGTTAATCTATATATAAACCCCCCTGAACCCCTCGATTAGATTCCAGTCTGTAACTCACTCCCGGGTATCTCTTATTCTATATATATACCACCCCGAATACCTCGATTAGATTCCAGTCTGTAACTCACTCCCGGGTATCTGTTAATCTATATATAAACCCCCCTGAACCCCTCGATTAGATTCCAGTCTGTAACTCACTCCCGGGTAACTGTTATTCTATATATAAACCCCACCGAACCCCTCGATTAGATTCCAGTCTGTAACTCATTCCCGGGTATCTGTTAATCTATATATAAACCCCCCCGAACCCCTCGATTAGATTCCAGTCTGTAACTCACTCCCGGGTATCTGTTATTCTCTATATATAAACCACCCCAACCCCTAGATTAGATTCCAGTCTGTAACTCACACCCGGGTATCTGTTATTCGATATATAAACCCCCCCGAACCCCTCGATTAGATTCCAGTCTGTAACTCATTCCCGGGTATCTGTTATTCTATATATAAACCACCCCGAACACCTCGATTAGATTCCAGTCTGTAACTCACTCCCGGGTATCTGTTACTCTATATATAAACCACCCTGAACCCCTCGATTAGATTCCAGTCTGTAACTTTCTCCCGGGTATCTGTTATTCTATATATAAACCACCCTGACCACCTCGATTAGTTTCCAGTCTGTAACTCACTCCCGATATCTGTTATTCTATATATAAACCACCCCGAACCCCTCGATTAGATTTCAGTCTGTAACTCACTCCCGGGTATCTGTTATTCTATATATAAACCCCCCCGAACCCCTCGATTAGATTCCAGTCTGTAAATCACTCCCGCGTGTCTGTTATCCTATACATAAACCTCGCCGAACCCCTCGATTAGATTCCAGTCTGTAACTCACTCCCGGGTATCTGTTATTCTATATATAAACCACCCCGAACCCCTCGATTCGATTCCAGTCTGTAACTCACTCCCGGGTATCTGTTATTCTACATATAAACCACCCCGAATCCCTCGATTAGATTCCAGTCTGTAACTCACTCCCGGGTATCTGTTATTCTAGAAATAAACCCCAACGAACCCCTCGATTAGATTCCAGTCAGTAACTCACTCCCGGGTATCTGTTATTCTACATATAAACCACCCCGAACCCCTCGATTAGATTCCAGTCTGTAACTCACTCCCGGGTATCTGTTATTCTATATATAAACCACCCCGAACCCCTCGATTAGATTCCAGTCTGTAACTCACTCCCGGGTATCTGTTATTCTATATATAAACCAGCCCGAACCACTCGATTAGATTCCAGTCTGTAACTCACTCCCGGGTATCTGTTATTCTATAAATAAACCCTCCAAACCTCTCAATTAGATTCCAGTCTGTAACTCACTCCCAGGTATCTGTTATTAGATATATAAACCCCCGCGAACCTCTCGATTAGATTCCAGTCTGTAACTCACTCCAGGGTATCTGTTATTCTATATATGACCCCCCCCGAACCCCTCGATTAGATTCCAGTCTGTAACTCACTCCCGGGTACCTGTTATTCTATATATAACCCCCCCGAACCCCTCGATTAGATTCCAGTCTGTAACTCACTCCCGGGTATCTGTTATTCTATATATAAACCACCCTGAACCCCTCGATTACATTCCAGTCTGTAACTCACTCCCGGGTATCTGTTATTCTATATATAACCCCCCCGAACCCCTCGATTAGATTCCAGTCTGTAACTCACTCCCGGGTATCTGTTATTCTATATATAAACCACCCTGAACCCCTCGATTAGATTCCAGTCTGTAACTCACTCCCGGGTATCTGTTATTCTATATATAAACCACCCCGAACCCCTCGATTAGATTCCAGTCTGTAACTCACTCCCGGGTATCTGTTATTCTATATATAAACCACCCGGAACCCCTCGATTAGATTCCAGTCTGTAACTCACTCCCGGGTATCTGTTATTCTCTATATATAAACCACCCCAACCCCTAGATTAGATTCCAGTCTGTAACTCACACCCGGGTATCTGTTATTCGATATATAAACCCCCCCGAACCCCTCGATTAGATTCCAGTCTGTAACTCATTCCCGGGTATCTGTTATTCTATATATAAACCACCCCGAACACCTCGATTAGATTCCAGTCTGTAACTCACTCCCGGGTATCTGTTACTCTATATATAAACCACCCTGAACCCCTCGATTAGATTCCAGTCTGTAACTTTCTCCCGGGTATCTGTTATTCTATATATAAACCACCCTGACCACCTCGATTAGTTTCCAGTCTGTAACTCACTCCCGATATCTGTTATTCTATATATAAACCACCCCGAACCCCTCGATTAGATTCCAGTCTGTAACTCACTCCCGGGTATCTGTTATTCTATATATAAACCACCCTGAACTCCTCGATTAGATTTCAGTCTGTAACTCACTCCCAGGTATCTGTTATTCTATATATAAACCACCCTGAACACCTCGATTAGATTCCAGTCTGTAACTCACTCCCGGGTATCTGTTATTCTATATATAAACCACCCCGAACCCCTCGATTAGATTCCAGTCTGTAACTCACTCCCGGGTATCTGTTATTCTATATATAAACCATCCCGAACCCCTCGATTAGATTCCAGTCTGTAACTCACTCCCGGGTATCTGTTATTCTATATATAAACCACCCCGAACCCCTCGATTAGATTCCAGTCTGTAACTCACTCCCGGGTATCTGTTATTCTATATATAAACCACCCCGAGCCCCTCGATTAGATTCCAGTCTGTAACTCACTCCCGGGTATCTGTTATTCTATATATAAACCACCCCGAACCCCTCGATTAGATTCCAGTCTGTAACTCACTCCCGGGTATCTGTTATTCTATATATAAACCACCCCGAGCCCCTCGATTAGATTCCAGTCTGTAACTCACTCCCGGGTATCTGTTATTCTATATATAAACCCCCCCCGAACCCCTCGATTAGATTCCAGTCTGTAACTCACTCCCGGGTATCTGTTACTCTATATATAAACCACCCCGAACCCCTCGATTAGATTCCAGTCTGTAACTCACTCCCGGGTATCTGTTACTCTATATATAAACCACCCCGAACCCCTCGATTAGATTCCAGTCTGTAACTCACTCCCGGGTATCTGTTATTCTAGAAATAAAGCCCCCGAACCCCTCGATTAGATTCCAGTCTGTAACTCACTCCCGGGTATCTGTTTTTCTATATATAAACCACCCTGAACCCCTCGATTAGATTCCAGTCTGTAACTCACTCCCGGGTATCTGTTGTTCTATATATAACCACCCCGAACCCCTCGATTAGATTCCAGTGTGTAACTCACTCCCGGGTATCTGTTGTTCTATATATAACCACACAGAACCCCTCGATTAGATTCCAGTCTGTAACTCACTCCCGGGTATCTGTTATTCTACATATAACCCCCCCGAACCCCTCGATTAGATTCCAGTCTGTAACTCACTCCTGGGTATCTGTTATTCTATATATAAACCACCCCGAACCTCTCGATTAGATTCCAGTCTGTAACTCACTCCCGGGTATCTGTTATTCTATATATAAACCACCCTGAACCCCTCGATTAGATTCCAGTCTGTAACTCACTCCCGGGTATCTGTTATTCTACATATAACCCCCCCGAACCCCTCGATTAGATTCCAGTCTGTAACTCACTCCTGGGTATCTGTTATTCTATATATAAACCACCCCGAACCTCTCGATTAGATTCCAGTCTGTAACTCACTCCCGGGTATCTGTTATTCTATATATAAACCACCCCGAACCCCTCGATTAGATTCCAGTCTGTAACTCACTCCCGGGTATCTGTTATTCTATATAGAAACCACCCTGAACCCCTCGATTACATTCCAGTCTGTAACTCACTCCCGGGTATCTGTTATTCTATATATAAACCACCCCGAACCCCTCGATTAGATTCCAGTCTGTAACTCACTCCCGGGTATCTGTTATTCTAGAAATAAACCCCCCCGAACCCCGCGATTACATTCCAGTCTGTAACTCACTCCCGGGTATCTGTTATTCTATATATAAACCACTCCGAACCCCTTGATTAGATTCCAGTCTGTAACTCACTCCCGGGTATCTGTTATTCTATATATAAACCACCCCGAACCCCTCGATTAGATTCCAGTCTGTAACTCACTCCCGGGTATCTGTTATTCTATATATAAACCACCCCGAACCCCTCGATTAGATTCCAGTCTGTAACTCACTCCCAGGTATCTGTTATTCTATATATAAACCACCCTGAACACCTCGATTAGATTCCAGTCTGTAACTCACTCCCGGGTATCTGTTATTCTATATATAAACCACCCTGAACTCCTCGATTAGATTTCAGTCTGTAACTCACTCCCAGGTATCTGTTATTCTGTATATAAACCATCCCGAACCCCTCGATTAGATTCCAGTCTGTAACTCACTCCCAGGTATCTGTTATTCTATATATAAACCACCCTGAACACCTCGATTAGATTCCAGTCTGTAACTCACTCCCAGGTATCTGTTATTCTACATATAAACCACCCTGAACACCTCGATAAGATTCCAGTCTGTAACTCACTTCCGGGTATCTGTTATTCTATATATAAACCACCCCGAACCCCTCGATTAGATTCCAGTCTGTAACTCACTCCCGGGTATCTGTTATTCTATATATAAACCATCCCGAACCCCTCGATTAGATTCCAGTCTGTAACCCACTCCCGGGTATCTGTAATTCTATATATAAACCACCCCGAACCCCTCGATTAGATTCCAGTCTGTAACTCACTCCCGGGTATCTGTTATTCTATATATAAAGCACCCCGAGCCCCTCGATTAGATTCCAGTCTGTAACTCACTCCCGGGTGTCTGTTATTCTATATATAAACCACCCCGAACCCCTCGATTAGATTCCAGTCTGTAACTCACTCCCAGGTATCTGTTATTCTATATATAAACCACCCTGAACACCTCGATTAGATTCCAGTCTGTAACTTAGTCCCGGGTATCTGTCATTCTATATATAAACCAACCTGAACTCCTCGATTAGATTTCAGTCTGTAACTCACTCCCAGGTATCTGTTATTCTATATATAAACCACCCTGAACACCTCGATTAGGTTCCAGTCTGTAACTCACTCCCGGGTATCTGTTATTGTATATATAAACCACCCCGAACCCCTCGATTAGATTCCAGTCTGTAACTCACTCCCGGGTATCTGTTATTCTATATATAAACCCCCCCGAACCCCTCGATTAGATGCCAGTCTGTAACTCACTCCCGGGTATCTGTTACTCTATATATAAACCACCCCGAACCCCTCGATTAGATTCCAGTCTGTAACTCACTCCCGGGTATCTGTTACTCTATATATAAACCACCCCGAACCCCTCGATTAGATTCCAGTCTGTAACTCACTCCCGGGTATCTGTTATTCTATATATAAACCCCCCCGAACCCCTCGATTAGATTCCAGTCTGTAACTCACTCCTGGGTATCTGTTATTCTATATATAAACCCCCCCGAATCCCTCGATTAGATTCCAGTCTGTAACTCACTCCCGGGTATCTGTTATTCTATATATAAACCACCCCGAACCCCTCGATTAGATTCCAGTCTGTAACTCACTCCCGGGTATCTGTTATTCTATATATAAACCACCCTGAACCCCTCGATTAGATTCCAGTCTGTAACTTAGTCCCGGGTATCTGTTGTTCTATATATAACCACCCCGAACCCCTCGATTAGATTCCAGTGTGTAACTCACTCCCGGGTATCTGTTGTTCTATATATAACCACCCCGAACCCCTCGATTAGATTCCAGTGTGTAATTCACTCCCGGGTATCTGTTGTTCTATATATAACCACCCCGAACCCCTCGATTAGATTCCAGTCTGTAACTCACTCCAGGGTATCTGTTATTCTATATATAAACCACCCCGAACCCCTCGATTAGATTCCAATCTGTAACTCACTCCCGGGTATCTGTTGTTCTATATATAACCACCCCGAACCCCTCGATTAGATTCCAGTGTGTAACTCACTCCCGGGTATCTGTTGTTCTATATATAACCACCCCGAACCCCTCGATTAGATTCCAGTGTGTAACTCACTCCCGGGTATCTGTTGTTCTATATATAACCACCCCGAACCCCTGGATTAGATTCCAGTCTGTAACTCACTCCCGGGTATCTGTTGTTCTATATATAACCACCCCGAACCCCTCGATTAGATTCCAGTCTGTAACTCACTCCCGGGTATCTGTTATTCTATATATAAACCACCCCGAACCCCTCGATTAGATTCCAGTCTGTAACTCACTCCAGGGTATCTGTTATTCTATATATAAACCACCCCGAACCCCTCGATTAGATTCCAATCTGTAACTCACTCCCGGGTATCTGTTGTTCTATATATAACCACCCCGAACCCCTCGATTAGATTCCAGTGTGTAACTCACTCCCGGGTATCTGTTGTTCTATATATAACCACCCCGAACCCCTCGATTAGATTCCAGTGTGTAACTCACTCCCGGGTATCTGTTGTTCTATATATAACCACCCCGAACCCCTGGATTAGATTCCAGTCTGTAACTCACTCCCGGGTATCTGTTATTCTCTATATATACCACCCCGAACACCTCGATTAGATTCCAGTCTGTAACTCACTCCCGGGTATCTGTTAATCTATATATAAACCCCGCTGAACCCCTCGATTAGATTCCAGTCTGTAACTCACTCCCGGGTAACTGTTATTCTATATATAAACCCCACCGAACCCCTCGATTAGATTCCAGTCTGTAACTCATTCCCGGGTATCTGTTAATCTATATATAAACCCCCCCGAACCCCTCGATTAGATTCCAGTCTGTAACTTACTCCCGGGAATCTGCTTTTCTATATATAAACCACCCCGAACCCCTCGATTAGATTCCAGTCTGTAACTCACTCCCGGGTATCTGTTATTCTATATATAAACCACCCCGAGCCCCTCGATTAGATTCCAGTCTGTAACTCACTCCCGGGTGTCTGTTATTCTATATATAAACCACCCCGAACCCCTCGATTAGATTCCAGTCTGTAACTCACTCCCAGGTATCTGTTATTCTATATATAAACCACCCTGAACACCTCGATTAGATTCCAGTCTGTAACTCACTCCCGGGTATCTGTCATTCTATATATAAACCACCCTGAACTCCTCGATTAGATTTCAGTCAGTAACTCACTCCCAGGTATCTGTTATTCTATATATAAACCACCCTGAACACCTCGATTAGATTCCAGTCTGTAACTCACTCCCTGGTATCTGTTATTCTATATATAAACCACCCCGAATACCCTCGATTAGATTCCAGTCTGTAACTCACTCCCGGGTATCTGTTATTCTATATATAAACCCCCCCGAACCCCTCGATTAGATTCCAGTCTGTAACTCACTCCCGGGTATCTGTTACTCTATATATAAACCACCCCGAACCCCTCGATTAGATTCCAGTCTGTAACTCACTTCCGGGTATCTGTTACTCTATATATAAACCACCCCGAACCCCTCGATTAGATTCCAGTCTGTAACTCACTCCCGGGTATCTGTTATTCTATATATAAACCCCCCCGAACCCCTCGATTAGATTCCAGTCTGTAACTCACTCCCGGGTATCTGTTATTCTATATATAAACGACCCCGAACACCTCGATTAGATTCCAGTCTGTAACTCACTCCCGGGTATCTGTTACTCTATATATAAACCACCCCGAACCCCTCGATTAGATTCCAGTCTGTAACTCACTCCCGGGTATCTGTTATTCTAGAAATAAAGCCCCCGAACCTCTCGATTAGATTCCAGTCTGTAACTCACTCCCGGGTATCTGTTATTCTATATATAAACCACCCTGAACCCCTCGATTAGATTCCAGTCTGTAACTCACTCCCGGGTATCTGTTGTTCTATATATAACCACCCCGAACCCCTCGATTAGATTCCAGTGTGTAACTCACTCCCGGGTATCTGTTGTTCTATATATAACCACCCCGAACCCCTCGATTAGATTCCAGTGTGTAACTCACTCCCGGGTATCTGTTGTTCTATATATAACCACCCCGAACCCCTCGATTAGATTCCAGTCTGTAACTCACTCCCGGGTATCTGTTATTCTATATATAAACCACCCCGAACCCCGCGATTAGATTCCAATCTGTAACTCACTCCCGGGTATCTGTTGTTCTATATATAACCACCCCGAACCCCTCGATTAGATTCCAGTGTGTAACTCACTCCCGGGTATCTGTTGTTCTATATATAACCACCCCGAACCCCTCGATTAGATTCCAGTGTGTAACTCACTCCCGGGTATCTGTTGTTCTATATATAACCACCCCGAACCCCTGGATTAGATTCCAGTCTGTAACTCACTCCCGGGTATCTGTTATTCTCTATATAAACCACCTCGAACCCCTCGATTAGATTCCAGTCTGTAACTCACTCCCGGATATCTGTTAATCTATATATAAACCCCCCTGAACCCCTCGATTAGATTCCAGTCTGTAACTCACTCCCGGGTATCTCTTATTCTATATATATACCACCCCGAATACCTCGATTAGATTCCAGTCTGTAACTCACTCCCGGGTATCTGTTAATCTATATATAAACCCCCCTGAACCCCTCGATTAGATTCCAGTCTGTAACTCACTCCCGGGTAACTGTTATTCTATATATAAACCCCACCGAACCCCTCGATTAGATTCCAGTCTGTAACTCATTCCCGGGTATCTGTTAATCTATATATAAACCCCCCCGAACCCCTCGATTAGATTCCAGTCTGTAACTCACTCCCGGGTATCTGTTATTCTCTATATATAAACCACCCCAACCCCTAGATTAGATTCCAGTCTGTAACTCACACCCGGGTATCTGTTATTCGATATATAAACCCCCCCGAACCCCTCGATTAGATTCCAGTCTGTAACTCATTCCCGGGTATCTGTTATTCTATATATAAACCACCCCGAACACCTCGATTAGATTCCAGTCTGTAACTCACTCCCGGGTATCTGTTACTCTATATATAAACCACCCTGAACCCCTCGATTAGATTCCAGTCTGTAACTTTCTCCCGGGTATCTGTTATTCTATATATAAACCACCCTGACCACCTCGATTAGTTTCCAGTCTGTAACTCACTCCCGATATCTGTTATTCTATATATAAACCACCCCGAACCCCTCGATTAGATTTCAGTCTGTAACTCACTCCCGGGTATCTGTTATTCTATATATAAACCCCCCCGAACCCCTCGATTAGATTCCAGTCTGTAAATCACTCCCGCGTGTCTGTTTCCTATACATAAACCTCGCCGAACCCCTCGATTAGATTCCAGTCTGTAACTCACTCCCGGGTATCTGTTATTCTATATATAAACCACCCCGAACCCCTCGATTCGATTCCAGTCTGTAACCCACTCCCGGGTATCTGTTATTCTACATATAAACCACCCCGAATCCCTCGATTAGATTCCAGTCTGTAACTCACTCCCGGGTATCTGTTATTCTAGAAATAAACCCCAACGAACCCCTCGATTAGATTCCAGTCAGTAACTCACTCCCGGGTATCTGTTATTCTACATATAAACCACCCCGAACCCCTCGATTAGATTCCAGTCTGTAACTCACTCCCGGGTATCTGTTATTCTATATATAAACCACCCCGAACCCCTCGATTAGATTCCAGTCTGTAACTCACTCCCGGGTATCTGTTATTCTATATATAAACCAGCCCGAACCACTCGATTAGATTCCAGTCTGTAACTCACTCCCGGGTATCTGTTATTCTATAAATAAACCCTCCAAACCTCTCAATTAGATTCCAGTCTGTAACTCACTCCCAGGTATCTGTTATTAGATATATAAACCCCCGCGAACCTCTCGATTAGATTCCAGTCTGTAACTCACTCCAGGGTATCTGTTATTCTATATATGACCCCCCCCGAACCCCTCGATTAGATTCCAGTCTGTAACTCACTCCCGGGTACCTGTTATTCTATATATAACCCCCCCGAACCCCTCGATTAGATTCCAGTCTGTAACTCACTCCCGGGTATCTGTTATTCTATATATAAACCACCCTGAACCCCTCGATTACATTCCAGTCTGTAACTCACTCCCGGGTATCTGTTATTCTATATATAACCCCCCCGAACCCCTCGATTAGATTCCAGTCTGTAACTCACTCCCGGGTATCTGTTATTCTATATATAAACCACCCTGAACCCCTCGATTAGATTCCAGTCTGTAACTCACTCCCGGGTATCTGTTATTCTATATATAAACCACCCCGAACCCCTCGATTAGATTCCAGTCTGTAACTCACTCCCGGGTATCTGTTATTCTATATATAAACCACCCGGAACCCCTCGATTAGATTCCAGTCTGTAACTCACTCCCGGGTATCTGTTATTCTCTATATATAAACCACCCCAACCCCTAGATTAGATTCCAGTCTGTAACTCACACCCGGGTATCTGTTATTCGATATATAAACCCCCCCGAACCCCTCGATTAGATTCCAGTCTGTAACTCATTCCCGGGTATCTGTTATTCTATATATAAACCACCCCGAACACCTCGATTAGATTCCAGTCTGTAACTCACTCCCGGGTATCTGTTACTCTATATATAAACCACCCTGAACCCCTCGATTAGATTCCAGTCTGTAACTTTCTCCCGGGTATCTGTTATTCTATATATAAACCACCCTGACCACCTCGATTAGTTTCCAGTCTGTAACTCACTCCCGATATCTGTTATTCTATATATAAACCACCCCGAACCCCTCGATTAGATTCCAGTCTGTAACTCACTCCCGGGTATCTGTTATTCTATATATAAACCACCCTGAACTCCTCGATTAGATTTCAGTCTGTAACTCACTCCCAGGTATCTGTTATTCTATATATAAACCACCCTGAACACCTCGATTAGATTCCAGTCTGTAACTCACTCCCGGGTATCTGTTATTCTATATATAAACCACCCCGAACCCCTCGATTAGATTCCAGTCTGTAACTCACTCCCGGGTATCTGTTATTCTATATATAAACCATCCCGAACCCCTCGATTAGATTCCAGTCTGTAACTCACTCCCGGGTATCTGTTATTCTATATATAAACCACCCCGAACCCCTCGATTAGATTCCAGTCTGTAACTCACTCCCGGGTATCTGTTATTCTATATATAAACCACCCCGAGCCCCTCGATTAGATTCCAGTCTGTAACTCACTCCCGGGTATCTGTTATTCTATATATAAACCACCCCGAACCCCTCGATTAGATTCCAGTCTGTAACTCACTCCCGGGTATCTGTTATTCTATATATAAACCACCCCGAGCCCCTCGATTAGATTCCAGTCTGTAACTCACTCCCGGGTATCTGTTATTCTATATATAAACCCCCCCCGAACCCCTCGATTAGATTCCAGTCTGTAACTCACTCCCGGGTATCTGTTACTCTATATATAAACCACCCCGAACCCCTCGATTAGATTCCAGTCTGTAACTCACTCCCGGGTATCTGTTACTCTATATATAAACCACCCCGAACCCCTCGATTAGATTCCAGTCTGTAACTCACTCCCGGGTATCTGTTATTCTAGAAATAAAGCCCCCGAACCCCTCGATTAGATTCCAGTCTGTAACTCACTCCCGGGTATCTGTTTTTCTATATATAAACCACCCTGAACCCCTCGATTAGATTCCAGTCTGTAACTCACTCCCGGGTATCTGTTGTTCTATATATAACCACCCCGAACCCCTTGATTAGATTCCAGTGTGTAACTCACTCCCGGGTATCTGTTGTTCTATATATAACCACACAGAACCCCTCGATTAGATTCCAGTCTGTAACTCACTCCCGGGTATCTGTTATTCTACATATAACCCCCCCGAACCCCTCGATTAGATTCCAGTCTGTAACTCACTCCTGGGTATCTGTTATTCTATATATAAACCACCCCGAACCTCTCGATTAGATTCCAGTCTGTAACTCACTCCCGGGTATCTGTTATTCTATATATAAACCACCCTGAACCCCTCGATTAGATTCCAGTCTGTAACTCACTCCCGGGTATCTGTTATTCTACATATAACCCCCCCGAACCCCTCGATTAGATTCCAGTCTGTAACTCACTCCTGGGTATCTGTTATTCTATATATAAACCACCCCGAACCTCTCGATTAGATTCCAGTCTGTAACTCACTCCCGGGTATCTGTTATTCTATATATAAACCACCCCGAACCCCTCGATTAGATTCCAGTCTGTAACTCACTCCCGGGTATCTGTTATTCTATATAGAAACCACCCTGAACCCCTCGATTACATTCCAGTCTGTAACTCACTCCCGGGTATCTGTTATTCTATATATAAACCACCCCGAACCCCTCGATTAGATTCCAGTCTGTAACTCACTCCCGGGTATCTGTTATTCTAGAAATAAACCCCCCCGAACCCCGCGATTACATTCCAGTCTGTAACTCACTCCCGGGTATCTGTTATTCTATATATAAACCACTCCGAACCCCTTGATTAGATTCCAGTCTGTAACTCACTCCCGGGTATCTGTTATTCTATATATAAACCACCCCGAACCCCTCGATTAGATTCCAGTCTGTAACTCACTCCCGGGTATCTGTTATTCTATATATAAACCACCCCGAACCCCTCGATTAGATTCCAGTCTGTAACTCACTCCCAGGTATCTGTTATTCTATATATAAACCACCCTGAACACCTCGATTAGATTCCAGTCTGTAACTCACTCCCGGGTATCTGTTATTCTATATATAAACCACCCTGAACTCCTCGATTAGATTTCAGTCTGTAACTCACTCCCAGGTATCTGTTATTCTGTATATAAACCATCCCGAACCCCTCGATTAGATTCCAGTCTGTAACTCACTCCCAGGTATCTGTTATTCTATATATAAACCACCCTGAACACCTCGATTAGATTCCAGTCTGTAACTCACTCCCAGGTATCTGTTATTCTACATATAAACCACCCTGAACACCTCGATAAGATTCCAGTCTGTAACTCACTTCCGGGTATCTGTTATTCTATATATAAACCACCCCGAACCCCTCGATTAGATTCCAGTCTGTAACTCACTCCCGGGTATCTGTTATTCTATATATAAACCATCCCGAACCCCTCGATTAGATTCCAGTCTGTAACCCACTCCCGGGTATCTGTAATTCTATATATAAACCACCCCGAACCCCTCGATTAGATTCCAGTCTGTAACTCACTCCCGGGTATCTGTTATTCTATATATAAAGCACCCCGAGCCCCTCGATTAGATTCCAGTCTGTAACTCACTCCCGGGTGTCTGTTATTCTATATATAAACCACCCCGAACCCCTCGATTAGATTCCAGTCTGTAACTCACTCCCAGGTATCTGTTATTCTATATATAAACCACCCTGAACACCTCGATTAGATTCCAGTCTGTAACTCACTCCCGGGTATCTGTCATTCTATATATAAACCACCCTGAACTCCTCGATTAGATTTCAGTCTGTAACTCACTCCCAGGTATCTGTTATTCTATATATAAACCACCCTGAACACCTCGATTAGGTTCCAGTCTGTAACTCACTCCCGGGTATCTGTTATTGTATATATAAACCACCCCGAACCCCTCGATTAGATTCCAGTCTGTAACTCACTCCCGGGTATCTGTTATTCTATATATAAACCCCCCCGAACCCCTCGATTAGATGCCAGTCTGTAACTCACTCCCGGGTATCTGTTACTCTATATATAAACCACCCCGAACCCCTCGATTAGATTCCAGTCTGTAACTCACTCCCGGGTATCTGTTACTCTATATATAAACCACCCCGAACCCCTCGATTAGATTCCAGTCTGTAACTCACTCCCGGGTATCTGTTATTCTATATATAAACCCCCCCGAACCCCTCGATTAGATTCCAGTCTGTAACTCACTCCTGGGTATCTGTTATTCTATATATAAACCCCCCCGAATCCCTCGATTAGATTCCAGTCTGTAACTCACTCCCGGGTATCTGTTATTCTATATATAAACCACCCCGAACCCCTCGATTAGATTCCAGTCTGTAACTCACTCCCGGGTATCTGTTATTCTATATATAAACCACCCTGAACCCCTCGATTAGATTCCAGTCTGTAACTTAGTCCCGGGTATCTGTTGTTCTATATATAACCACCCCGAACCCCTCGATTAGATTCCAGTGTGTAACTCACTCCCGGGTATCTGTTGTTCTATATATAACCACCCCGAACCCCTCGATTAGATTCCAGTGTGTAATTCACTCCCGGGTATCTGTTGTTCTATATATAACCACCCCGAACCCCTCGATTAGATTCCAGTCTGTAACTCACTCCAGGGTATCTGTTATTCTATATATAAACCACCCCGAACCCCTCGATTAGATTCCAATCTGTAACTCACTCCCGGGTATCTGTTGTTCTATATATAACCACCCCGAACCCCTCGATTAGATTCCAGTGTGTAACTCACTCCCGGGTATCTGTTGTTCTATATATAACCACCCCGAACCCCTCGATTAGATTCCAGTGTGTAACTCACTCCCGGGTATCTGTTGTTCTATATATAACCACCCCGAACCCCTGGATTAGATTCCAGTCTGTAACTCACTCCCGGGTATCTGTTATTCTCTATATATACCACCCCGAACACCTCGATTAGATTCCAGTCTGTAACTCACTCCCGGGTATCTGTTAATCTATATATAAACCCCCCTGAACCCCTCGATTAGATTCCAGTCTGTAACTCACTCCCGGGTAACTGTTATTCTATATATAAACCCCACCGAACCCCTCGATTAGATTCCAGTCTGTAACTTACTCCCGGGTATCTGCTTTTCTATATATAAACCACCCCGAACCCCTCGATTAGATTCCAGTCTGTAACTCACTCCCGGGTATCTGTTATTCTATATATAAACCACCCCGAGCCCCTCGATTAGATTCCAGTCTGTAACTCACTCCCGGGTGTCTGTTATTCTACATATAAACCACCCCAAACCCCTCGATTAGATTCCAGTCTGTAACTCACTCCCAGGTATCTGTTATTCTATATATAAACCACCC
>NW_027309405.1:0-36024 GCF_047496885.1 Scyliorhinus torazame | reverse complement strand
AGTCCCGGAGTTTGGAGACTGAGGGAGGGAGTCCCGGAGTTTGGAGACTGAGGGAGGGAGTGTTGGAGTTTGGAGACTGAGGGAGGGAGTCCCGGAGTTTGGGGACTGAGGGAGGGAGTCCCGGAGTTTGGAGACTGAGGGAGGGAGTCCCGGAGTTTGGAGACTGAGGGAGGGAGTCCCGGAGTTTGGAGACTGAGGGAGGGAGTGTTGGAGTTTGGAGACTGAGGGAGGGAGTGTTGGATTTTGGAGACTGAGGGAGGGAGTCCCGGAGTTTGGAGACGGAGGGAGGGAGTCCCGGAGTTTGGAGACTGAGGGAGGGAGTCGCGGAGTTTGGAGACTGAGGGAGGGAGTCCCGGAGTTTGGAGACTGAGGGAGGGAGTGTTGGAGTTTGGAGACTGAGGGAGGGAGTCCCGGAGTTTGGGGACTGAGGGAGGGAGTCCTGGTGTTCGGAGACTGAGGGAGGGAGGGAGTCCCGGAGTTTGGAGACTGAGGGAGGGAGTCCCGGAGTTTGGAGACTGAGGGAGGGAGTGTTGGAGTTTGGAGACTGAGGGAGGGAGTCGCGGAGTTTGGAGACTGAGGGAGGGAGTCCCGGAGTTTGGGGACTGAGGGAGGGAGTCCCGGAGTTTGGGGACTGAGGGAGGGAGTGTTGGAGTTTGGAGACTGAGGGAGGGAGTGTTGGAGTTTGGATACTGAGGGAGGGAGTGTTGGAGTTTGGAGACTGAGGGAGGGAGTCGCGGAGTTTGGAGACTGAGGGAGGGTCGGAGTTTGGAGACAGAGGGAGGGAGTACCGGAGTTTGGAGACTGAGGGAGGGAGTCCCGGAGTTTGGAGACTGAGGGAGGGAGTCCCGGAGTTTGGAGACTGAGGGAGGGAGTCCCGGAGTTTGGAGACTGAGGGAGGGAGTCGAGGAGTTTGGAGACTGAGGGAGGGAGTCGAGGAGTTTGGAGACTGAGGGAGGGAGTCCCGGAGTTTGGAGACTGAGGGAGGGAGTTCCACAGTTTGGAGACTGAGGTAGGGAGTGTTGGAGTTTGGAGACTGAGGGAGGGAGTCCCGGAGTTTGGAGACTGAGGGAGGGAGTGTTGGAGTTTGGAGACTGAGGGAGGGAGTCGCGGAGTTTGGAGACTGAGGGAGGGAGTGTTGGAGTTTGGAGACTGAGGGAGGGAGTCCCGGAGTTTGGAGACTGAGGGAGGGAGTGTCGGAGTTTGGAGACTGAGGGAGGGAGTGTCAGAGTTTGGAGACTGAGGGAGGGAGTCCCGGAGTTTGGAGACTGAGGGAGGGAGTGTTGGAGTTTGGGGACTGAGGGAGGGAGTCCCGGAGTTTGGAGACTGAGGGAGGGAGTGTTGGAGTTTGGAGACTGAGGGATGGAGTCGCGGAGTTTGGAGACTGAGGGAGGGAGTCCCGGAGTTTGGAGACTGAGGGAGGGAGTCCCGGAGTTTGGAGACTGAGGGAGGGAGTCGCGGAGTTTGGAGACTGAGGGAGGGAGTCCCGGAGTTTGGGGACTGAGGGAGGGAGTCCCGGAGTTTGGAGACTGAGGGAGGGAGCCGCGGAGTTTGGAGACTGAGGGAGGGAGTCGCGGAGTTTGGAGACTGAGGGAGGGAGTCCCGGAGTTTGGAGACTGAGGGAGGGAGTCCCGGAGTTTGGAGACTGAGGGAGGGAGTGTCGGAGTTTGGAGACTGAGGGAGGGAGTCCCGGAGTTTGGAGACTGAGGGAGGGAGTCCCGGAGTTTGGAGACTGAGGGAGGGAGTCCCGGAGTTTGGAGAATGAGGGAGTGAGTCCCGGAGTTTGGGGACTGAGGGAGGGAGTCCCGGAGTTTGGGGACTGAGGGAGGGAGTCCCGGAGTTTGGAGACTGAGGGAGGGAGTCCCGGAGTTTGGAGACTGAGGGAGGGAGTCCCGGAGTTTGGAGACTGAGGGAGGGAGTCCCGGAGTTTGGAGACTGAGGGAGGGAGTCCCGGAGTTTGGAGACTGAGGGAGGGAGTCCCGGAGTTTGGAGACTGAGGGAGGGAGTCGCGGAGTTTGGGGACTGAGGGAGGGAGTGTTGGAGTTTGGAGACTGAGGGAGGGAGTCCCGGAGTTTGGAGACTGAGGGAGGGAGTCCCGGAGTCTGGAGACTGAGTGAGGGAGTGTTGGAGTTTGGAGACTGAGGGAGGGAGTCCCGGAGTTTGGAGACTGAGGGAGGGAGTCCCGGAGTTTGGAGACTGAGGGAGGGAGTCCCGGAGTTTGGAGACTGAGGGAGGGAGTCCCGGAGTTTGGAGACTGAGGGAGGGAGTGTTGGAGTTTGGAGACTGAGGGAGGGAGTCCCGGAGTTTGGGGACTGAGGGAGGGAGTCGCGGAGTTTGGAGACTGAGGGAGGGAGTCCCGGAGTTTGGAGACTGAGGGAGGGAGTCCCGGAGTTTGGAGACTGAGGGAGGGAGTTCCGGAGTTTGGAGACTGAGGGAGGGAGTGTCGGAGTTTGGAGACTGAGGGAGGGAGTCCCGGAGTTTGGAGACTGAGGGAGGGAGTGTCGGAGTTTGGAGACTGAGGGAGGGAGTGTTGGAGTTTGGAGACTGAGGGAGGGAGTCCCGGAGTTTGGGGACTGAGGGAGGGAGTCCCGGAGTTTGGAGACTGAGGGAGGGAGACCCGGAGTTTGGAGACTGAGGGAGGGAGTCCCGGAGTTTGGAGACTGAGGGAGGGAGTGTTGGAGTTTGGGGACTGAGGGAGGGAGTCGCGGAGTTTGGAGACTGAGGGAGGGAGTCGCGGAGTTTGGAGACTGAGGGAGGGAGTCGCGGAGTTTGGAGACTGAGGGAGGGAGGGAGTTCGGGGACTGAGGGAGGGAGGGAGTTCGGGGACTGAGGGAGGGAGTGTTGGAGTTTGGAGACTGAGGGAGGGAGTGGCGGAGTTTGGAGACTGAGGGAGGGAGTCCCGGAGTTTGGAGACTGAGGGAGGGAGTCGCGGAGTTTGGAGACTGAGGGAGGGAGTCCCGGAGTTTGGAGACTGAGGGAGGGAGGGAGTTCGGGGACTGAGGGAGGGAGGGAGTTCGGGGACTGAGGGAGGGAGTGTTGGAGTTTGGAGACTGAGGGAGGGAGTGGCGGAGTTTGGAGACGGAGGGAGGGAGGGAGTTCGGGGACTGAGGGAGGGAGTCGCGGAGTTTGGAGACTGAGGGAGTCGCGGAGTTTGGAGACTGAGGGAGGGAGTCCCGGAGTTTGGAGACTGAGGGAGGGAGTGTCGGAGTTTGGAGACTGAGGGAGGGAGTCCCGGAGTTTGGAGACTGAGGGAGGGAGTCCCGGAGTTTGGAGACTGAGGGAGGGAGTGTCGGAGTTTGGAGACTGAGGGAGGGAGTCCCGGAGTTTGGAGACTGAGGGAGGGAGTCGCGGAGTTTGGAGACTGAGGGAGGGAGTGTCGGAGTTTGGAGACTGAGGGAGGGAGTCCCGGAGTTTGGAGACTGAGGGAGGGAGTCCCGGAGTTTGGAGACTGAGGGAGGGAGTGTCGGAGTTTGGAGACTGAGGGAGGGAGTCCCGGAGTTTGGAGACTGAGGGAGGGAGTCCCGGAGTTTGGAGACTGAGGGAGGGAGTGTCGGAGTTTGGAGACTGAGGGAGGGAGTCCCGGAGTTTGGAGACTGAGGGAGGGAGTCCCGGAGTTTGGAGACTGAGGGAGGGAGTGTCGGAGTTTGGAGACTGAGGGAGGGAGTCCCGGAGTTTGGAGACTGAGGGAGGGAGTCCCGGAGTTTGGAGACTGAGGGAGGGAGGGAGTTCGGGGACTGAGGGAGGGAGGGAGTTCGGGGACTGAGGGAGGGAGTGTTGGAGTTTGGAGACTGAGGGAGGGAGTGGCGGAGTTTGGAGACGGAGGGAGGGAGGGAGTTCGGGGACTGAGGGAGGGAGTCGCGGAGTTTGGAGACTGAGGGAGTCGCGGAGTTTGGAGACTGAGGGAGGGAGTCCCGGAGTTTGGAGACTGAGGGAGGGAGTGTCGGAGTTTGGAGACTGAGGGAGGGAGTCCCGGAGTTTGGAGACTGAGGGAGGGAGTCCCGGAGTTTGGAGACTGAGGGAGGGAGTGTCGGAGTTTGGAGACTGAGGGAGTCGCGGAGTTTGGGGACTGAGGGAGGGAGTCCCGGAGTTTGGAGACTGAGGGAGGGAGCCGCGGAGTTTGGGGACTGAGGGAGGGAGTCCCGGAGTTTGGAGACGGAGGGAGGGAGTCCCGGAGTTTGGAGACTGAGGGAGGGAGTCCCGGAGTTTGGAGACTGAGGGAGGGAGCCGCGGAGTTTGGAGACTGAGGGAGGGAGTGTTGGAGTTTGGGGACTGAGGGAGGGAGTCCCGGAGTTTGGAGACTGAGGGAGGGAGTCCTCGAGTTTGGAGACTGAGGATGGGAGTGGCGGAGTTTGGAGACTGAGGGAGGGAGTCCCGGAGTTTGGAGACTGAGGGAGGGAGTCCCGGAGTTTGGAGACTGAGGGAGGGAGTCCCGGAGTTTGGAGACTGAGGGACTGAGTCCTCGAGTTTGGAGACTGAGGATGGGAGTGGCGGAGTTTGGAGACTGAGGGAGGGAGTCCCGGAGTTTGGAGACTGAGGGAGGGAGTCCCGGAGTTTGGGGACTGAGGGAGGGAGTCCCGGAGTTTGGAGACTGAGGGTGGGAGTCCCGGAGTTTGGACACTGAGGGATGAGTCCAGGAGTTTGGAGACTGAGGGAGGGAGTCGCGGAGTTTGGAGACTGAGGGAGGGAGTCCCGGAGTTTGGAGACTGAGGGAGGGAGTCCCGGAGTTTGGAGACTGAGGGAGGGAGTCGCGGAGTTTGGAGACTGAGGGAGGGAGTCCCGGAGTTTGGAGACTGAGGGAGGGAGTCCCGGAGTTTGGAGACTGAGGGAGGGAGTGTTGGAGTTTGGAGACTGAGGGAGAGAGTGTTGGAGTTTGGAGAGTGAGGGAGGGAGTCCCGGAGTTTGGAGACTGAGGGAGGGAGGGAGTTCGGGGACTGAGGGAGGGAATGGCGGAGTTTGGAGACTGAGGGAGGGAGGGAGTTCGGGGACTGAGGGAGGGAGTCGCGGAGTTTGGGGACTGAGGAAGGGGGTCCCGGAGTTTGGGGACTGAGGGAGGGAGTCGCAGAGTTTGGAGACTGAGGGAGGGAATGGCGGAGTTTGGAGACTGAGGGAGGGAGTCCCGGAGTTTGGAGACTGAGGGAGGGAATGGCGGAGTTTGGAGACTGAGGGAGGGAGTCCCGGAGTTTGGGGACTGAGGGAGGGAGTGCCAGAGTTTGGAGACTGAGGGAGGGAGTCCCGGAGTTTGGGGACTGAGGGAGGGAGTCGCGGAGTTTGGAGACTGAGGAAGGGGGTCCCGGAGTTTGGAGACTGAGGGAGGGAGTCCCGGAGTTTGGAGGCTGCGGGAGGGCGTCGCGGAGTTTGGAGACTGAGGGAGGGAGTCCCGGAGTTTGGAGGCTGAGGGAGGGAGTCCCGGAGTTTGGGGACTGAGGGAGGGAGTGTTGGAGTTTGGGGACTGAGGGAGGGAGCCCCGGAGTTTGGAGACTGAGGGAGGGAGTCCCGGAGTTTGGAGACTGAGGGAGGGAGTGTTGGAGTTTGGAGACTGAGGGAGGGAGTCCCGGAGTTTGGAGACTGAGGGAGGGAGTCCCGGAGTTTGGAGACTGAGGGAGGGAGTCCCGGAGTTTGGAGACTGAGGGAGGGAGTCCCGGAGTTTGGGGACTGAGGGAGGGAGTCGCGGAGTTTGGAGACTGAGGGAGGGAGTCCCGGAGTTTGGAGACTGAGGGAGTGAGTCCCGGAGTTTGGGGACTGAGGGAGGGAGTCCCGGAGTTGGGAGACTGAGGGAGGGAGTCCCGGAGTTTGGGGACTGAGGGAGGGAGTCCCGGAGTTTGGAGACTGAGGGAGGGAGTCGCGGAGTTTGGAGACTGAGGGAGGGAGTCCCGGAGTTTGGAGACTGAGGGAGGGAGTCCCGGAGTTTGGAGACTGAGGGAGGGAGTGTTGGAGTTTGGGGACTGAGGGAGGGAGTCGCGGAGTTTGGAGACTGAGGGAGGGTGTCGCGGAGTTTGGAGACTGAGGGAGGGAGTCGCGGAGTTCGGAGACTGAGGGAGGGAGTGTTGGAGTTTGGGGACTGAGGGAGGGAGTCGCGGAGTTTGGAGACTGAGGGAGGGTGTCGCGGAGTTTGGAGACTGAGGGAGGGAGTCGCGGAGTTTGGGGACTGAGGGAGGGAGTCGCGGAGTTTGGAGACTGAGGGAGGGTGTCGCGGAGTTTGGAGACTGAGGGAGGGAGTCGCGGAGTTTGGAGACTGAGGGAAGGAGTGTTGGAGTTTGGAGAGTGAGGGAGGGAGTCCCGGAGTTTGGAGACTGAGGGAGGGAGGGAGTTCGGGGACTGAGGGAGGGAGGGAGTTCGGGGACTGAGGGAGGGAGTGTTGGAGTTTGGAGACTGAGGGAGGGAGTGGCGGAGTTTGGAGACGGAGGGAGGGAGGGAGTTCGGGGACTGAGGGAGGGAGTCCCGGAGTTTGGAGACTGAGGGAGGGAGTCCCGGAGTTTGGAGACTGAGGGAGGGAGTGTCGGAGTTGGGGACTGAGGGAGGGAGTCCCGGAGTTTGGAGACTGAGGGAGGGAGTCCCGGAGTTTGGGGACTGAGGGAGGGAGTGTTGGAGTTTGGAGACTGAGGGAGGGAGTCCCGGAGTTTGGAGACTGAGGGAGGGAGGGAGTGTCGGAGTTTGGAGACTGAGGGAGGGAGGGAGTTCCGGAGGTTGGAGACTGAGGGAGGGAGTCGCGGAGTTTGGAGACTGAGGGAGTGAGTCCCGGAGTTTGGAGACTGAGGGAGGGAGTCCCGGAGTTTGGAGACTGAGGGAGGGAGTCGCGGAGTTTGGAGACTGAGGGAGGGAGTCCCGGAGTTTGGAGACTGAGGGAGGGAGTGTCGGAGTTTGGAGACTGAGGGAGTCGCGGAGTTTGGGGACTGAGGGAGGGAGTCCCGGAGTTTGGAGACTGAGGGAGTCGCGGAGTTTGGAGACTGAGGGAGGGAGTCCCGGAGTTTGGAGACTGAGGGAGGGAGTGTCGGAGTTTGGAGACGGAGGGAGGGAGTCCCGGAGTTTGGAGACTGAGGGAGGGAGCCGCGGAGTTTGGGGACTGAGGGAGGGAGTGTTGGAGTTTGGAGACTGAGGGAGGGAGTCGCGGAGTTTGGGGACTGAGGGAGGGAGTCCCGGAGTTCGGAGACTGAGGGAGGGAGTCCCGGAGTTTGGAGACGGAGGGAGGGAGTCCCGGAGTTTGGAGACTGAGGGAGGGAGTCCCGGAGTTTGGAGACTGAGGGAGGGAGCCGCGGAGTTTGGAGACTGAGGGAGGGAGTGTTGGAGTTTGGGGACTGAGGGAGGGAGTCCCGGAGTTTGGAGACTGAGGGAGGGAGTCCCGGAGTTTGGGGACTGAGGGAGGGAGTCGCGGAGTTTGGAGACTGAGGGAGGGAGTCCCGGAGATTGGAGACTGAGGGAGGGAGTCCCGGAGTTTGGAGACTGAGGGAGGGAGTCCCGGAGTTTGGAGACTGAGGGAGGGAGTCCCGGAGTTTGGAGGCTGAGGGAGGGAGTCCCGGAGTTTGGGGACTGAGGGAGGGAGTGTTGGAGTTTGGGGACTGAGGGAGGGAGTCCCGGAGTTTGGGGACTGAGGGAGGGAGTCCCGGAGTTTGGAGACTGAGGGAGGGAGTCCCGGAGTTTGGAGACGGAGGGAGTCCCGGAGTTTGGAGACTGAGGGAGGGAGTCCCGGAGTTTGGAGACTGAGGGAGGGAGTCCCGGAGTTTGGGGACTGAGGGAGGGAGTCGCGGAGTTTGGAGACTGAGGGAGGGAGTCCCGGAGTTTGGAGACTGAGGGAGTGAGTCCCGGAGTTTGGGGACTGAGGGAGGGAGTCCCGGAGTTGGGAGACTGAGGGAGGGAGTCCCGGAGTTTGGGGACTGAGGGAGGGAGTCCCGGAGTTTGGAGACTGAGGGAGGGAGTCGCGGAGTTTGGAGACTGAGGGAGGGAGTCCCGGAGTTTGGAGACTGAGGGAAGGAGTCCCGGAGTTTGGAGACTGAGGGAGGGAGTGTTGGAGTTTGGGGACTGAGGGAGGGAGTCGCGGAGTTTGGAGACTGAGGGAGGGTGTCGCGGAGTTTGGAGACTGAGGGAGGGAGTCGCGGAGTTCGGAGACTGAGGGAGGGAGTGTTGGAGTTTGGGGACTGAGGGAGGGAGTCGCGGAGTTTGGAGACTGAGGGAGGGTGTCGCGGAGTTTGGAGACTGAGGGAGGGAGTCGCGGAGTTTGGGGACTGAGGGAGGGAGTCGCGGAGTTTGGAGACTGAGGGAGGGTGTCGCGGAGTTTGGAGACTGAGGGAGGGAGTCGCGGAGTTTGGAGACTGAGGGAGGGAGTCCCGGAGTTTGGAGACTGAGGGAGGGAGGGAGTTCGGGGACTGAGGGAGGGAGGGAGTTCGGGGACTGAGGGAGGGAGTGTTGGAGTTTGGAGACTGAGGGAGGGAGTGGCGGAGTTTGGAGACGGAGGGAGGGAGGGAGTTCGGGGACTGAGGGAGGGAGTCCCGGAGTTTGGAGACTGAGGGAGGGAGTCCCGGAGTTTGGAGACTGAGGGAGGGAGTGTCGGAGTTGGGGACTGAGGGAGGGAGTCCCGGAGTTTGGAGACTGAGGGAGGGAGTCCCGGAGTTTGGGGACTGAGGGAGGGAGTGTTGGAGTTTGGAGACTGAGGGAGGGAGTCCCGGAGTTTGGAGACTGAGGGAGGGAGGGAGTGTCGGAGTTTGGAGACTGAGGGAGGGAGGGAGTTCCGGAGGTTGGAGACTGAGGGAGGGAGTCGCGGAGTTTGGAGACTGAGGGAGTGAGTCCCGGAGTTTGGAGACTGAGGGAGGGAGTCCCGGAGTTTGGAGACTGAGGGAGGGAGTCGCGGAGTTTGGAGACTGAGGGAGGGAGTCCCGGAGTTTGGAGACTGAGGGAGGGCGTCCCGGAGTTTGGAGACTGAGGGAGGGAGTGTTGGAGTTTGGAGACTGAGGGAGAGAGTGTTGGAGTTTGGAGAGTGAGGGAGGGAGTGTTGGAGTTTGGAGACTGAGGGAGAGAGTGTTGGAGTTTGGAGAGTGAGGGAGGGAGGGAGTTCGGGGACTGAGGGAGGGAATGGCGGAGTTTGGAGACTGAGGGAGGGAGGGAGTTCGGGGACTGAGGGAGGGAGTCGCGGAGTTTGGGGACTGAGGAAGGGGGTCCCGGAGTTTGGGGACTGAGGGAGGGAGTCGCAGAGTTTGGAGACTGAGGGAGGGAATGGCGGAGTTTGGAGACTGAGGGAGGGAGTCCCGGAGTTTGGGGACTGAGGGAGGGAGTGCCAGAGTTTGGAGACTGAGGGAGGGAGTCCCGGAGTTTGGGGACTGAGGGAGGGAGTGCCAGAGTTTGGAGACTGAGGGAGGGAGTCCCGGAGTTTGGGGACTGAGGGAGGGAGTCCCGGAGTTTGGAGACTGAGGGAGGGAGTCCCGGAGTTTGGAGACTGAGGGAGGGAGTCGCGGAGTTTGGAGACTGAGGGAGGGAGTCCCGGAGTTTGGAGGCTGAGGGAGGGAGTCCCGGAGTTTGGAGACTGAGGGAGGGAGTGTTGGAGTTTGGGGACTGAGGGAGGGAGCCCCGGAGTTTGGAGACTGAGGGAGGGAGACCCGGAGTTTGGAGACGGAGGGAGTCCCGGAGTTTGGAGACTGAGGGAGGGAGTCCCGGAGTTTGGAGACTGAGGGAGGGAGTCCCGGAGTTTGGGGACTGAGGGAGGGAGTCGCGGAGTTTGGAGACTGAGGGAGGGAGTCCCGGAGTTTGGAGACTGAGGGAGTGAGTCCCGGAGTTTGGGGACTGAGGGAGGGAGTCCCGGAGTTGGGAGACTGAGGGAGGGAGTCCCGGAGTTTGGGGACTGAGGGAGGGAGTCCCGGAGTTTGGAGACTGAGGGAGGGAGTGTTGGAGTTTGGAGACTGAGGGAGGGAGTCCCGGAGTTTGGAGACTGAGGGAGGGAGTCCCGGAGTTTGGAGACTGAGGGAGGGAGTGTTGGAGTTTGGGGACTGAGGGAGGGAGTCGCGGAGTTTGGAGACTGAGGGAGGGTGTCGCGGAGTTTGGAGACTGAGGGAGGGAGTCGCGGAGTTTGGAGACTGAGGGAGGGAGTCCCGGAGTTTGGAGACTGAGGGAGGGAGGGAGTTCGGGGACTGAGGGAGGGAGGGAGTTCGGGGACTGAGGGAGGGAGTGTTGGAGTTTGGAGACTGAGGGAGGGAGTTCGGGGACTGAGGGAGGGAGGGAGTTCGGGGACTGAGGGAGGGAGTGTTGGAGTTTGGAGACTGAGGGAGGGAGTCGCGGAGTTTGGAGACTGAGGGAGGGAGTCCCGGAGTTTGGAGACTGAGGGAGGGAGTCCCGGAGTTTGGAGACTGAGGGAGGGAGTCCCGGAGTTTGGAGACTGAGGGAGGGAGTGTCGGAGTTGGGGACTGAGGGAGGGAGTCCCGGAGTTTGGAGACTGAGGGAGGGAGTCCCGGAGTTTGGGGACTGAGGGAGGGAGTGTTGGAGTTTGGAGACTGAGGGAGGGAGTCCCGGAGTTTGGAGACTGAGGGAGGGAGGGAGTGTCGGAGTTTGGAGACTGAGGGAGGGAGGGAGTTCCGGAGGTTGGAGACTGAGGGAGGGAGTCGCGGAGTTTGGAGACTGAGGGAGTGAGTCCCGGAGTTTGGAGACTGAGGGAGGGAGTCCCGGAGTTTGGAGACTGAGGGAGGGAGTCGCGGAGTTTGGAGACTGAGGGAGGGAGTCGCGGAGTTTGGAGACTGAGGGAGGGAGTCCCGGAGTTTGGAGACTGAGGGAGGGAGTGTTGGAGTTTGGAGACTGAGGGAGGGAGTCCCGGAGTTTGGAGACTGAGGGAGGGAGTCCCGGAGTTTGGAGACTGAGGGAGGGAGTGTTGGAGTTTGGAGACTGAGGGAGGGAGTGTTGGAGTTTGGAGACTGAGGGAGGGAGTCGCGGAGTTTGGAGACTGAGGGAGGGAGTCCCGGAGTTTGGAGACTGAGGGAGGGAGTCCCGGAGTTTGGAGACTGAGGGAGGGAGTGTTGGAGTTTGGAGACTGAGGGAGGGAGTGTTGGAGTTTGGAGACTGAGGGAGGGAGTCACGGAGTTTGAAGACTGAGGGAGGGAGTCGCGGAGTTTGGAGACTGAGGGAGGGAGTGTTGGAGTTTGGAGACTGAGGGAGGGAGTGTTGGAGTTGGGAGACTGTGGGAGGGAGTGTTGGAGTTTGGAGACTGAGGGAGGGAGTGTTGGAGTTTGGAGACTGAGGGAGGGAGTGTTGGAGTTTGGAGACTGAGGGAGGGAGTCCCGGAGTTTGGAGACTGAGGGAGGGAGTCCCGGAGTTTGGAGACTGAGGGAGGGAGTCCCGGAGTTTGGAGACTGAGGGACTGAGTCCTCGAGTTTGGAGACTGAGGATGGGAGTGGCGGAGTTTGGAGACTGAGGGAGGGAGTCCCGGAGTTTGGGGACTGAGGGAGGGAGTCCCGGAGTTTGGAGACTGAGGGATGAGTCCAGGAGTTTGGAGACTGAGGGAGGGAGTCCCGGAGTTTGGACACTGAGGGATGAGTCCAGGAGTTTGGAGACTGAGGGAGGGAGTCGCGGAGTTTGGAGACTGAGGGAGGGAGTCCCGGAGTTTGGAGACTGAGGGAGGGAGTCCCGGAGTTTGGAGACTGAGGGAGGGAGTGTTGGAGTTTGGAGACTGAGGGAGGGAGTCCCGGAGTTTGGAGACTGAGGGAGAGAGTGTTGGAGTTTGGAGAGTGAGGGAGGGAGGGAGTTCGGGGACTGAGGGAGGGAATGGCGGAGTTTGGAGACTGAGGGAGGGAGGGAGTTCGGGGACTGAGGGAGGGAGTCGCGGAGTTTGGGGACTGAGGGAGGGAGTCGCAGAGTTTGGAGACTGAGGGAGGGAGTCCCGGAGTTTGGAGACTGAGGGAGGGAGTCCCGGAGTTTGGAGACTGAGGGAGGGAATGGCGGAGTTTGGAGACTGAGGGAGGGAGTCCCGGAGTTTGGGGACTGAGGGAGGGAGTCCCGGAGTTTGGAGACTGAGGGAGGGAGTCGCGGAGTTTGGGGACTGAGGGAGGGAGTCGCGGAGTTTGGAGACTGAGGAAGGGGGTCCCGGAGTTTGGAGACTGAGGGAGGGCGTCGCGGAGTTTGGAGACTGAGGAAGGGGGTCCCGGAGTTTGGAGACTGAGGGAGGGAGTCGCGGAGTTTGGGGACTGAGGGAGGGAGTCGCGGAGTTTGGAGACTGAGGAAGGGGGTCCCGGAGTTTGGAGACTGAGGGAGGGAGTCCCGGAGTTTGGAGGCTGCGGGAGGGCGTCGCGGAGTTTGGAGACTGAGGGAGGGAGTCCCGGAGTTTGGAGGCTGAGGGAGGGAGTCCCGGAGTTTGGGGACTGAGGGAGGGAGTGTTGGAGTTTGGGGACTGAGGGAGGGAGCCCCGGAGTTTGGAGACTGAGGGAGGGAGTCCTGGAGTTTGGAGACGGAGGGAGTCCCGGAGTTTGGAGACTGAGGGAGGGAGTCCCGGAGTTTGGAGACTGAGGGAGGGAGTCCCGGAGTTTGGGGACTGAGGGAAGGAGTCGCGGAGTTTGGAGACTGAGGGAGGGAGTCCCGGAGTTTGGAGACTGAGGGAGTGAGTCCCGGAGTTTGGGGACTGAGGGAGGGAGTCCCGGAGTTGGGAGACTGAGGGAGGGAGTCCCGGAGTTTGGGGACTGAGGGAGGGAGTCCCGGAGTTTGGAGACTGAGGGAGGGAGTCGCGGAGTTTGGAGACTGAGGGAGGGAGTCCCGGAGTTTGGAGACTGAGGGAGGGAGTCCCGGAGTTTGGAGACTGAGGGAGGGAGTGTTGGAGTTTGGGGACTGAGGGAGGGAGTCGCGGAGTTTGGAGACTGAGGGAGGGTGTCGCGGAGTTTGGAGACTGAGGGAGGGAGTCGCGGAGTTCGGAGACTGAGGGAGGGAGTGTTGGAGTTTGGGGACTGAGGGAGGGAGTCGCGGAGTTTGGAGACTGAGGGAGGGTGTCGCGGAGTTTGGAGACTGAGGGAGGGAGTCGCGGAGTTTGGGGACTGAGGGAGGGAGTCGCGGAGTTTGGAGACTGAGGGAGGGTGTCGCGGAGTTTGGAGACTGAGGGAGGGAGTCGCGGAGTTTGGAGACTGAGGGAGGGAGTCCCGGAGTTTGGAGACTGAGGGAGGGAGGGAGTTCGGGGACTGAGGGAGGGAGGGAGTTCGGGGACTGAGGGAGGGAGTGTTGGAGTTTGGAGACTGAGGGAGGGAGTGGCGGAGTTTGGAGACGGAGGGAGGGAGGGAGTTCGGGGACTGAGGGAGGGAGTCCCGGAGTTTGGAGACTGAGGGAGGGAGTCCCGGAGTTTGGAGACTGAGGGAGGGAGTGTCGGAGTTGGGGACTGAGGGAGGGAGTCCCGGAGTTTGGAGACTGAGGGAGGGAGTCCCGGAGTTTGGGGACTGAGGGAGGGAGTGTTGGAGTTTGGAGACTGAGGGAGGGAGTCCCGGAGTTTGGAGACTGAGGGAGGGAGGGAGTGTCGGAGTTTGGAGACTGAGGGAGGGAGGGAGTTCCGGAGGTTGGAGACTGAGGGAGGGAGTCGCGGAGTTTGGAGACTGAGGGAGTGAGTCCCGGAGTTTGGAGACTGAGGGAGGGAGTCCCGGAGTTTGGAGACTGAGGGAGGGAGTCGCGGAGTTTGGAGACTGAGGGAGGGAGTCCCGGAGTTTGGAGACTGAGGGAGGGAGTGTCGGAGTTTGGAGACTGAGGGAGTCGCGGAGTTTGGGGACTGAGGGAGGGAGTCCCGGAGTTTGGAGACTGAGGGAGTCGCGGAGTTTGGAGACTGAGGGAGGGAGTCCCGGAGTTTGGAGACTGAGGGAGGGAGTCCCGGAGTTTGGAGACGGAGGGAGGGAGTCCCGGAGTTTGGAGACTGAGGGAGGGAGTCCCGGAGTTTGGAGACTGAGGGAGGGAGTCGCGGAGTTTGGGGACTGAGGGAGGGAGTCCCGGAGTTCGGAGACTGAGGGAGGGAGTCCCGGAGTTTGGAGACGGAGGGAGGGAGTCCCGGAGTTTGGAGACTGAGGGAGGGAGTCCCGGAGTTTGGAGACTGAGGGAGGGAGCCGCGGAGTTTGGAGACTGAGGGAGGGAGTGTTGGAGTTTGGGGACTGAGGGAGGGAGTCCCGGAGTTTGGAGACTGAGGGAGGGAGTCCCGGAGTTTGGGGTCTGAGGGAGGGAGTCCCGGAGTTTGGAGACGGAGGGAGTCCCGGAGTTTGGAGACTGAGGGAGGGAGTCCCGGAGTTTGGAGACTGAGGGAGGGAGTCCCGGAGTTTGGGGACTGAGGGAGGGAGTCGCGGAGTTTGGAGACTGAGGGAGGGAGTCCCGGAGTTTGGAGACTGAGGGAGTGAGTCCCGGAGTTTGGGGACTGAGGGAGGGAGTCCCGGAGTTGGGAGACTGAGGGAGGGAGTCCCGGAGTTTGGGGACTGAGGGAGGGAGTCCCGGAGTTTGGAGACTGAGGGAGGGAGTCGCGGAGTTTGGAGACTGAGGGAGGGAGTCCCGGAGTTTGGAGACTGAGGGAGGGAGTCCCGGAGTTTGGAGACTGAGGGAGGGAGTGTTGGAGTTTGGGGACTGAGGGAGGGAGTCGCGGAGTTTGGAGACTGAGGGAGGGTGTCGCGGAGTTTGGAGACTGAGGGAGGGAGTCGCGGAGTTCGGAGACTGAGGGAGGGAGTGTTGGAGTTTGGGGACTGAGGGAGGGAGTCGCGGAGTTTGGAGACTGAGGGAGGGAGTCCCGGAGTTTGGACACTGAGGGAGGGAGTCCCGGAGTTTGGGGACTGAGGGAGGGAGTCGCGGAGTTTGGAGACTGAGGGAGGGAGTGTTGGAGTTTGGAGACTGAGGGAGGGAGTCGCGGAGTTTGGAGACTGAGGGAGGGAGTCGCGGAGTTTGGAGACTGAGGGAGGGAGTCGCGGAGTTTGGGGACTGAGGGAGGGAGTCGCGGAGTTTGGAGACTGAGGGAGGGTGTCGCGGAGTTTGGAGACTGAGGGAGGGAGTCGCGGAGTTTGGAGACTGAGGGAGGGAGTCCCGGAGTTTGGAGACTGAGGGAGGGAGGGAGTTCGGGGACTGAGGGAGGGAGGGAGTTCGGGGACTGAGGGAGGGAGTGTTGGAGTTTGGAGACTGAGGGAGGGAGTGGCGGAGTTTGGAGACGGAGGGAGGGAGGGAGTTCGGGGACTGAGGGAGGGAGTCCCGGAGTTTGGAGACTGAGGGAGGGAGTCCCGGAGTTTGGAGACTGAGGGAGGGAGTGTCGGAGTTGGGGACTGAGGGAGGGAGTCCCGGAGTTTGGAGACTGAGGGAGGGAGTCCCGGAGTTTGGGGACTGAGGGAGGGAGTGTTGGAGTTTGGAGACTGAGGGAGGGAGTCCCGGAGTTTGGAGACTGAGGGAGGGAGGGAGTGTCGGAGTTTGGAGACTGAGGGAGGGAGGGAGTTCCGGAGGTTGGAGACTGAGGGAGGGAGTCGCGGAGTTTGGAGACTGAGGGAGTGAGTCCCGGAGTTTGGAGACTGAGGGAGGGAGTCCCGGAGTTTGGAGACTGAGGGAGGGAGTCGCGGAGTTTGGAGACTGAGGGAGGGAGTCCCGGAGTTTGGAGACTGAGGGAGGGAGTGTCGGAGTTTGGAGACTGAGGGAGTCGCGGAGTTTGGGGACTGAGGGAGGGAGTCCCGGAGTTTGGAGACTGAGGGAGTCCCGGAGTTTGGAGACTGAGGGAGGGAGTCGCGGAGTTTGGAGACTGAGGGAGGGAGTCCCGGAGTTTGGAGACTGAGGGAGGGAGTGTCGGAGTTTGGAGACGGAGGGAGGGAGTCCCGGAGTTTGGAGACTGAGGGAGGGAGCCGCGGAGTTTGGGGACTGAGGGAGGGAGTGTTGGAGTTTGGAGACTGAGGGAGGGAGTCGCGGAGTTTGGGGACTGAGGGAGGGAGTCCCGGAGTTCGGAGACTGAGGGAGGGAGTCCCAGAGTTTGGAGACGGAGGGAGGGAGTCCCGGAGTTTGGAGACTGAGGGAGGGAGTCCCGGAGTTTGGAGACTGAGGGAGGGAGCCGCGGAGTTTGGAGACTGAGGGAGGGAGTCCCGGAGTTTGGGGACTGAGGGAGGGAGTCGCGGAGTTTGGAGACTGAGGGAGGGAGTCCCGGAGTTTGGAGACTGAGGGAGGGAGTCCCGGAGTTTGGAGACTGAGGGAGGGAGTCCCGGAGTTTGGAGACTGAGGGAGGGAGTCCCGGAGTTTGGAGACTGAGGGAGGGAGTCCCGGAGTTTGGAGACTGAGGGAGGGAGTCCCGGAGTTTGGAGACTGAGGGAGGGAGTCGCGGAGTTTGGAGACTGAGGGAGGGAGTCCCGGAGTTTGGAGACTGAGGGAGGGAGTCGCGGAGTTTGGAGACTGAGGGAGGGAGTCCCGGAGTTTGGAGACTGAGGGAGGGAGTCCCGGAGTTTGGAGACTGAGGGAGGGAGTGTTGGAGTTTGGAGACTGAGGGAGAGAGTGTTGGAGTTTGGAGAGTGAGGGAGGGAGGGAGTTCGGGGACTGAGGGAGGGAATGGCGGAGTTTGGAGACTGAGGGAGGGAGGGAGTTCGGGGACTGAGGGAGGGAGTCGCGGAGTTTGGGGACTGAGGGAGGGAGTCGCAGAGTTTGGAGACTGAGGGAGGGAGTCCCGGAGTTTGGAGACTGAGGGAGGGAGTCCCGGAGTTTGGAGACTGAGGGAGGGAATGGCGGAGTTTGGAGACTGAGGGAGGGAGTCCCGGAGTTTGGGGACTGAGGGAGGGAGTCCCGGAGTTTGGAGACTGAGGGAGGGAGTCGCGGAGTTTGGGGACTGAGGGAGGGAGTCGCGGAGTTTGGAGACTGAGGAAGGGGGTCCCGGAGTTTGGAGACTGAGGGAGGGAGTCCCGGAGTTTGGAGACTGAGGGAGGGCGTCGCGGAGTTTGGAGACTGAGGGAGGGAGTCGCGGAGTTTGGAGACTGAGGGAGGGAGTCGCGGAGTTTGGGGACTGAGGGAGGGAGTCCCGGAGTTTGGAGACTGAGGGAGGGAGTCGCGGAGTTTGGGGACTGAGGGAGGGAGTCGCGGAGTTTGGAGACTGAGGGAGGGAGTGTTGGAGTTTGGAGACTGAGGGAGAGAGTGTTGGAGTTTGGAGAGTGAGGGAGGGAGGGAGTTCGGGGACTGAGGGAGGGAATGGCGGAGTTTGGAGACTGAGGGAGGGAGGGAGTTCGGGGACTGAGGGAGGGAGTCGCGGAGTTTGGAGACTGAGGGAGGGAGTCCCGGAGTTTGGAGGCTGCGGGAGGGCGTCGCGGAGTTTGGAGACTGAGGGAGGGAGTCCCGGAGTTTGGAGGCTGAGGGAGGGAGTCCCGGAGTTTGGGGACTGAGGGAGGGAGTGTTGGAGTTTGGGGACTGAGGGAGGGAGCCCCGGAGTTTGGAGACTGAGGGAGGGAGTCCTGGAGTTTGGAGACGGAGGGAGTCCCGGAGTTTGGAGACTGAGGGAGGGAGTCCCGGAGTTTGGAGACTGAGGGAGGGAGTCCCGGAGTTTGGGGACTGAGGGAAGGAGTCGCGGAGTTTGGAGACTGAGGGAGGGAGTCCCGGAGTTTGGAGACTGAGGGAGTGAGTCCCGGAGTTTGGGGACTGAGGGAGGGAGTCCCGGAGTTGGGAGACTGAGGGAGGGAGTCCCGGAGTTTGGGGACTGAGGGAGGGAGTCCCGGAGTTTGGAGACTGAGGGAGGGAGTCGCGGAGTTTGGAGACTGAGGGAGGGAGTCCCGGAGTTTGGAGACTGAGGGAGGGAGTCCCGGAGTTTGGAGACTGAGGGAGGGAGTGTTGGAGTTTGGGGACTGAGGGAGGGAGTCGCGGAGTTTGGAGACTGAGGGAGGGTGTCGCGGAGTTTGGAGACTGAGGGAGGGAGTCGCGGAGTTCGGAGACTGAGGGAGGGAGTGTTGGAGTTTGGGGACTGAGGGAGGGAGTCGCGGAGTTTGGAGACTGAGGGAGGGTGTCGCGGAGTTTGGAGACTGAGGGAGGGAGTCGCGGAGTTTGGGGACTGAGGGAGGGAGTCGCGGAGTTTGGAGACTGAGGGAGGGTGTCGCGGAGTTTGGAGACTGAGGGAGGGAGTCGCGGAGTTTGGAGACTGAGGGAGGGAGTCCCGGAGTTTGGAGACTGAGGGAGGGAGGGAGTTCGGGGACTGAGGGAGGGAGGGAGTTCGGGGACTGAGGGAGGGAGTGTTGGAGTTTGGAGACTGAGGGAGGGAGTGGCGGAGTTTGGAGACGGAGGGAGGGAGGGAGTTCGGGGACTGAGGGAGGGAGTCCCGGAGTTTGGAGACTGAGGGAGGGAGTCCCGGAGTTTGGAGACTGAGGGAGGGAGTGTCGGAGTTGGGGACTGAGGGAGGGAGTCCCGGAGTTTGGAGACTGAGGGAGGGAGTCCCGGAGTTTGGGGACTGAGGGAGGGAGTGTTGGAGTTTGGAGACTGAGGGAGGGAGTCCCGGAGTTTGGAGACTGAGGGAGGGAGGGAGTGTCGGAGTTTGGAGACTGAGGGAGGGAGGGAGTTCCGGAGGTTGGAGACTGAGGGAGGGAGTCGCGGAGTTTGGAGACTGAGGGAGTGAGTCCCGGAGTTTGGAGACTGAGGGAGGGAGTCCCGGAGTTTGGAGACTGAGGGAGGGAGTCGCGGAGTTTGGAGACTGAGGGAGGGAGTCCCGGAGTTTGGAGACTGAGGGAGGGAGTGTCGGAGTTTGGAGACTGAGGGAGTCGCGGAGTTTGGGGACTGAGGGAGGGAGTCCCGGAGTTTGGAGACTGAGGGAGTCGCGGAGTTTGGAGACTGAGGGAGGGAGTCCCGGAGTTTGGAGACTGAGGGAGGGAGTCCCGGAGTTTGGAGACGGAGGGAGGGAGTCCCGGAGTTTGGAGACTGAGGGAGGGAGTCCCGGAGTTTGGAGACTGAGGGAGGGAGTCGCGGAGTTTGGGGACTGAGGGAGGGAGTCCCGGAGTTCGGAGACTGAGGGAGGGAGTCCCGGAGTTTGGAGACGGAGGGAGGGAGTCCCGGAGTTTGGAGACTGAGGGAGGGAGTCCCGGAGTTTGGAGACTGAGGGAGGGAGCCGCGGAGTTTGGAGACTGAGGGAGGGAGTGTTGGAGTTTGGGGACTGAGGGAGGGAGTCGCGGAGTTTGGAGACTGAGGGAGGGAGTCCCGGAGTTTGGGGACTGAGGGAGGGAGTCGCGGAGTTTGGAGACTGAGGGAGGGAGTCCCGGAGATTGGAGACTGAGGGAGGGAGTCCCGGAGTTTGGAGACTGAGGGAGGGAGTCCCGGAGTTTGGAGACTGAGGGAGGGAGTCCCGGAGTTTGGAGGCTGAGGGAGGGAGTCCCGGAGTTTGGGGACTGAGGGAGGGAGTGTTGGAGTTTGGGGACTGAGGGAGGGAGTCCCGGAGTTTGGGGTCTGAGGGAGGGAGTCCCGGAGTTTGGAGACGGAGGGAGTCCCGGAGTTTAGAGACTGAGGGAGGGAGTCCCGGAGTTTGGAGACTGAGGGAGGGAGTCCCGGAGTTTGGGGACTGAGGGAGGGAGTCGCGGAGTTTGGAGACTGAGGGAGGGAGTCCCGGAGTTTGGAGACTGAGGGAGTGAGTCCCGGAGTTTGGGGACTGAGGGAGGGAGTCCCGGAGTTGGGAGACTGAGGGAGGGAGTCCCGGAGTTTGGGGACTGAGGGAGGGAGTCCCGGAGTTTGGAGACTGAGGGAGGGAGTCGCGGAGTTTGGAGACTGAGGGAGGGAGTCCCGGAGTTTGGAGACTGAGGGAGGGAGTCCCGGAGTTTGGAGACTGAGGGAGGGAGTGTTGGAGTTTGGGGACTGAGGGAGGGAGTCGCGGAGTTTGGAGACTGAGGGAGGGTGTCGCGGAGTTTGGAGACTGAGGGAGGGAGTCGCGGAGTTCGGAGACTGAGGGAGGGAGTGTTGGAGTTTGGGGACTGAGGGAGGGAGTCGCGGAGTTTGGAGACTGAGGGAGGGAGTCCCGGAGTTTGGACACTGAGGGAGGGAGTCCCGGAGTTTGGGGACTGAGGGAGGGAGTCGCGGAGTTTGGAGACTGAGGGAGGGAGTGTTGGAGTTTGGAGACTGAGGGAGGGAGTCGCGGAGTTTGGAGACTGAGGGAGGGAGTCGCGGAGTTTGGAGACTGAGGGAGGGAGTCGCGGAGTTTGGGGACTGAGGGAGGGAGTCGCGGAGTTTGGAGACTGAGGGAGGGTGTCGCGGAGTTTGGAGACTGAGGGAGGGAGTCGCGGAGTTTGGAGACTGAGGGAGGGAGTCCCGGAGTTTGGAGACTGAGGGAGGGAGGGAGTTCGGGGACTGAGGGAGGGAGGGAGTTCGGGGACTGAGGGAGGGAGTGTTGGAGTTTGGAGACTGAGGGAGGGAGTGGCGGAGTTTGGAGACGGAGGGAGGGAGGGAGTTCGGGGACTGAGGGAGGGAGTCCCGGAGTTTGGAGACTGAGGGAGGGAGTCCCGGAGTTTGGAGACTGAGGGAGGGAGTGTCGGAGTTGGGGACTGAGGGAGGGAGTCCCGGAGTTTGGAGACTGAGGGAGGGAGTCCCGGAGTTTGGGGACTGAGGGAGGGAGTGTTGGAGTTTGGAGACTGAGGGAGGGAGTCCCGGAGTTTGGAGACTGAGGGAGGGAGGGAGTGTCGGAGTTTGGAGACTGAGGGAGGGAGGGAGTTCCGGAGGTTGGAGACTGAGGGAGGGAGTCGCGGAGTTTGGAGACTGAGGGAGTGAGTCCCGGAGTTTGGAGACTGAGGGAGGGAGTCCCGGAGTTTGGAGACTGAGGGAGGGAGTCGCGGAGTTTGGAGACTGAGGGAGGGAGTCCCGGAGTTTGGAGACTGAGGGAGGGAGTGTCGGAGTTTGGAGACTGAGGGAGTCGCGGAGTTTGGGGACTGAGGGAGGGAGTCCCGGAGTTTGGAGACTGAGGGAGTCGCGGAGTTTGGAGACTGAGGGAGGGAGTCCCGGAGTTTGGAGACTGAGGGAGGGAGTGTCGGAGTTTGGAGACGGAGGGAGGGAGTCCCGGAGTTTGGAGACTGAGGGAGGGAGCCGCGGAGTTTGGGGACTGAGGGAGGGAGTGTTGGAGTTTGGAGACTGAGGGAGGGAGTCGCGGAGTTTGGGGACTGAGGGAGGGAGTCCCGGAGTTCGGAGACTGAGGGAGGGAGTCCCGGAGTTTGGAGACGGAGGGAGGGAGTCCCGGAGTTTGGAGACTGAGGGAGGGAGTCCCGGAGTTTGGAGACTGAGGGAGGGAGCCGCGGAGTTTGGAGACTGAGGGAGGGAGTCCCGGAGTTTGGGGACTGAGGGAGGGAGTCGCGGAGTTTGGAGACTGAGGGAGGGAGTCCCGGAGTTTGGAGACTGAGGGAGGGAGTCCCGGAGTTTGGAGACTGAGGGAGGGAGTCCCGGAGTTTGGAGACTGAGGGAGGGAGTCCCGGAGTTTGGAGACTGAGGGAGGGAGTCCCGGAGTTTGGAGACTGAGGGAGGGAGTCGCGGAGTTTGGAGACTGAGGGAGGGAGTCCCGGAGTTTGGAGACTGAGGGAGGGCGTCCCGGAGTTTGGAGACTGAGGGAGGGAGTGTTGGAGTTTGGAGACTGAGGGAGAGAGTGTTGGAGTTTGGAGAGTGAGGGAGGGAGGGAGTTCGGGGACTGAGGGAGGGAATGGCGGAGTTTGGAGACTGAGGGAGGGAGGGAGTTCGGGGACTGAGGGAGGGAGTCGCGGAGTTTGGGGACTGAGGAAGGGGGTCCCGGAGTTTGGAGACTGAGGGAGGGAGTCCCGGAGTTTGGAGACCGAGGGAGGGAGTCGCGGAGTTTGGAGACTGAGGGAGGGAGTGTCGGAGTTTGGAGACTGAGGGAGGGAGTCCCGGAGTTTGGAGACTGAGGGAGGGAGTCGCAGAGTTTGGAGACTGAGGGAGGGAATGGCGGAGTTTGGAGACTGAGGGAGGGAGTCCCGGAGTTTGGAGACTGAGGGAGGGAATGGCGGAGTTTGGAGACTGAGGGAGGGAGTCCCGGAGTTTGGGGACTGAGGGAGGGAGTGCCAGAGTTTGGAGACTGAGGGAGGGAGTCCCGGAGTTTGGGGACTGAGGGAGGGAGTCGCGGAGTTTGGAGACTGAGGAAGGGGGTCCCGGAGTTTGGAGACTGAGGGAGGGAGCCCCGGAGTTTGGAGACTGAGGGAGGGAGTCCCGGAGTTTGGAGGCTGAGGGAGGGAGTCCCGGAGTTTGGAGACTGAGGGAGGGAGTGTTGGAGTTTGGGGACTGAGGGAGGGAGCCCCGGAGTTTGGAGACTGAGGGAGGGAGACCCGGAGTTTGGAGACGGAGGGAGTCCCGGAGTTTGGAGACTGAGCGAGGGAGTCCCGGAGTTTGGAGACTGAGGGAGGGAGTCCCGGAGTTTGGGGACTGAGGGAGGGAGTCGCGGAGTTTGGAGACTGAGGGAGGGAGTCCCGGAGTTTGGAGACTGAGGGAGTGAGTCCCGGAGTTTGGGGACTGAGGGAGGGAGTCCCGGAGTTGGGAGACAGAGGGAGGGAGTCCCGGAGTTTGGGGACTGAGGGAGGGAGTCCCGGAGTTTGGAGACTGAGGGAGGGAGTGTTGGAGTTTGGAGACTGAGGGAGGGAGTCCCGGAGTTTGGAGACTGAGGGAGGGAGTCCCGGAGTTTGGAGACTGAGGGAGGGAGTGTTGGAGTTTGGGGACTGAGGGAGGGAGTCGCGGAGTTTGGAGACTGAGGGAGGGTGTCGCGGAGTTTGGAGACTGAGGGAGGGAGTCGCGGAGTTTGGAGACTGAGGGAGGGAGTCCCGGAGTTTGGAGACTGAGGGAGGGAGGGAGTTCGGGGACTGAGGGAGGGAGGGAGTTCGGGGACTGAGGGAGGGAGTGTTGGAGTTTGGAGACTGAGGGAGGGAGTTCGGGGACTGAGGGAGGGAGGGAGTTCGGGGACTGAGGGAGGGAGTGTTGGAGTTTGGAGACTGAGGGAGGGAGTCGCGGAGTTTGGAGACTGAGGGAGGGAGTCCCGGAGTTTGGAGACTGAGGGAGGGAGTCCCGGAGTTTGGAGACTGAGGGAGGGAGTCCCGGAGTTTGGAGACTGAGGGAGGGAGTGTCGGAGTTGGGGACTGAGGGAGGGAGTCCCGGAGTTTGGAGACTGAGGGAGGGAGTCCCGGAGTTTGGGGACTGAGGGAGGGAGTGTTGGAGTTTGGAGACTGAGGGAGGGAGTCCCGGAGTTTGGAGACTGAGGGAGGGAGGGAGTGTCGGAGTTTGGAGACTGAGGGAGGGAGGGAGTTCCGGAGGTTGGAGACTGAGGGAGGGAGTCGCGGAGTTTGGAGACTGAGGGAGTGAGTCCCGGAGTTTGGAGACTGAGGGAGGGAGTCCCGGAGTTTGGAGACTGAGGGAGGGAGTCGCGGAGTTTGGAGACTGAGGGAGGGAGTCGCGGAGTTTGGAGACTGAGGGAGGGAGTCCCGGAGTTTGGAGACTGAGGGAGGGAGTGTTGGAGTTTGGAGACTGAGGGAGGGAGTCCCGGAGTTTGGAGACTGAGGGAGGGAGTCCCGGAGTTTGGAGACTGAGGGAGGGAGTCCCGGAGTTTGGAGACTGAGGGAGGGAGTCCCGGAGTTTGGAGACTGAGGGAGGGAGTCGCGGAGTTTGGAGACTGAGGGAGGGAGTCCCGGAGTTTGGAGACTGAGGGAGGGAGTCCCGGAGTTTGGAGACGGAGGGAGGGAGTCCCGGAATTTGGAGACTGAGGAAGGGAGTTGCGGAGTTTGGAGACTGAGGGAGGGAGTGTCGGAGTTTGGAGACTGAGGGAGGGAGTCCCGGAGTTTGGGGACTGAGGGAGGGAGTCGCGGAGTTTGCAGACTGAGGGAGGGAGTCCCGGAGTTTGGAGACTGAGGGAGGGAATGGCGGAGTTTGGAGACGGAGGGAGGGAGTGAAGGAGTTTGGAGACTGAGGGAGGGAGTCGCGGAGTTCGGGGACTGAGGGAGGGAGTCGCGGAGTTTGGAGACTGAGGGAGGGAGTCCCGGAGTTTGGAGACTGAGGGAGGGAGCCGCGGAGTTTGGAGACTGAGGGAGGGAGTCCCGGAGTTTGGGGACAGAGGGAGGGAGTGTTGGAGTTTGGAAACTGAGGGAGGGAGTCCCGGAGTTTGGAGACTGAGGGAGGGAGTCGCAGAGTTTGGAGACTGAGGGAGGGAGTCCCGGAGTTTGGGGACTGAGGGAGGGAGTCCCGGAGTTTGGAGACTGAGGGAGGGAGTCCCGGAGTTTGGAGACTGAGGAAGGGAGTCCCGGAGTTTGGAGACTGAGGGAGGGAGTCCCGGAGTTTGGAGACTGAGGGAGGGAATGGCGGAGTTTGGAGACGGAGGGAGGGAGTGTCGGAGTTTGGAGACTGAGGGAGGGAATGGCGGAGTTTGGAGACGGAGGGAGGGAGTGTTGGAGTTTGGAGACTGAGGGAGGGAATGGCGGAGTTTGGAGACGGAGGGAGGGAATGGCGGAGTTTGGAGACGGAGGGAGGGAGTGTCGGAGTTTGGAGACTGAGGGAGGGAGTCGCGGAGTTTGGAGATGAGGGAGGGAGTGTTGGAGTTTGGAGACTGAGGGAGGGAGTCGCGGAGTTTGGAGACTGAGGGAGGGAGTCGCGGAGTTTGGAGACTGAGGGAGTCGCGGAGTTTGGAGACTGAGGGAGGGAGTCCCGGAGTTTGGGGACTGAGGGAGGGAGTCCCGGAGTTTGGAGACTGAGGGAGGGAGTCCCGGAGTTTGGAGACTGAGGGAGGGAGTGTCGGAGTTTGGAGACTGAGGGAGTCGCGGAGTTTGGAGACTGAGGGAGGGAGCCGCGGAGTTTGGGGACTGAGGGAGGGAGTCCCGGAGTTTGGAGACGGAGGGAGGGAGTCCCGGAGTTTGGAGACTGAGGGAGGGAGTCCCGGAGTTTGGAGACTGAGGGAGGGAGCCGCGGAGTTTGGAGACTGAGGGAGGGAGTGTTGGAGTTTGGGGACTGAGGGAGGGAGTCCCGGAGTTTGGAGACTGAGGGAGGGAGTCCCGGAGTTTGGGGACTGAGGGAGGGAGTCGCGGAGTTTGGAGACTGAGGGAGGGAGTCCCGGAGTTTGGAGACTGAGGGAGGGAGTCCCGGAGTTTGGAGACTGAGGGAGGGAGTGTTGGAGTTCGGGGACTGAGGGAGGGAGTCGCGGAGTTTGGAGACTGAGGGAGGGAGTCGCGGAGTTTGGAGACTGAGGGAGAGAGTGTTGGAGTTTGGAGAGTGAGGGAGGGAGGGAGTTCGGGGACTGAGGGAGGGAGTGTTGGAGTTTGGAGACTGAGGGAGGGAGTGGCGGAGTTTGGAGACGGAGGGAGGGGGGGAGTTCGGGGACTGAGGGAGGGAGTCCCGGAGTTTGGGGACTGAGGGAGGGAGTCCCGGAGTTTGGGGACTGAGGGAGGGAGTCGCGGAGTTTGGAGACTGAGGGAGGGAGTCCCGGAGTTTGGAGACTGAGGGAGGGAGTCCCGGAGTTTGGAGGCTGAGGGAGGGAGTCCCGGAGTTTGGAGACTGAGGGAGGGAGTCGCGGAGTTTGGAGACTGAGGGAGGGAGTCGCGGAGTTTGGAGACTGAGGGAGGGAGTCCCAGAGTTTGGGGACTGAGGGAGGGAGTCCCGGAGTTTGGGGACTGAGGGAGGGAGTGTTGGAGTTTGGAGACTGAGGGAGGGAGTCGCAGAGTTTGGAGACTGAGGGAGGGAGTCCCGGAGTTTGGAGACTGAGGGAGGGAGTGTTGGAGTTTGGAGACAGAGGGAGGGAGTCGCGGAGTTTGGAGACTGAGGGAGGGAGTCCCGGAGTTTGGGGACTGAGGGAGGGAGTCCCGGAGTTTGGAGACTGAGGGAGGGAGTCCCGGAGTTTGGAGACTGAGGGAGGGAGTGTTGGAGTTTGGAGACTGAGGGAGGGAGTCCCGGAGTTTGGAGACTTAGGGAGGGAGTCGCGGAGTTTGGAGACTGAGGGAGGGAGTCGCGGAGTTTGGAGACTGAGGGAGGGAGTGTCGGAGTTTGGAGACTGAGGGAGGGAGTCGCGGAGTTTGGAGACTGAGGGAGGGAGTCGCGGAGTTTGGAGACTGAGGGAGGGAGTGTCGGAGTTTGGAGACGGAGGGAGGGAGTCCCGGAGTTTGGAGACTGAGGGAGGGAGTGTTGGAGTTTGGACACTGAGGGAGGGTGTCGCGGAGTTTGGAGACGGAGGGAGGGAGTCGCGGAGTTTGGAGACGGAGGGAGGGAGTCGCGGAGTTTGGAGACGGAGGGAGGGAGTCGCGGAGTTCGGGGACTGAGGGAGGGAGTCGCGGAGTTTGGGGACTGAGGAAGGGAGTCCTGGAGTTTGGAGCCTGAGGGAGGGAGTGTTGGAGTTTGGACACTGAGGGAGGGAGTGTCGGAGTTTGGAGACTGAGGGAGTCGCGGAGTTTGGAGACTGAGGGAGGGAGCCGCGGAGTTTGGGGACTGAGGGAGGGAGTCCCGGAGTTTGGAGACGGAGGGAGGGAGTCCCGGAGTTTGGAGACTGAGGGAGGGAGCCGCGGAGTTTGGAGACTGAGGGAGGGAGTCCCGGAGTTTGGAGACTGAGGGAGGGAGTCGCGGAGTTTGGAGACTGAGGAGAGAGTGTTGGAGTTTGGAGAGTGAGGGAGGGAGGGAGTTCGGGGACTGAGGGAGGGAGTGTTGGAGTTTGGAGACTGAGGGAGGGAGTCCCGGAGTTTGGAGACTGAGGGAGGGAGTCCCGGAGTTTGGAGACTGAGGGAGGGAGTCCCGGAGTTTGGGGACTGAGGGAGGGAGTCCCGGAGTTTGGGGACTGAGGGAGGGAGTCCCGGAGTTTGGAGACTGAGGGAGGGAGTCCCGGAGTTTGGAGACTGAGGGAGGGAGTCGCGGAGTTTGGAGGCTGAGGGAGGGAGTCGCGGAGTTTGGAGGCTGAGGGAGGGAGTCCCGGAGTTTGGAGACTGAGGGAGGGAGTGTTGGAGTTTGGAGACTGAGGGAGGGAGTCGCGGAGTTTGGAGACTGAGGGAGGGAGTCGCGGAGTTTGGAGGCTGAGGGAGGGAGTCCCGGAGTTTGGAGACTGAGGGAGGGAGTGTTGGAGTTTGGAGACTGAGGGAGGGAGTCCCGGAGTTTGGAGACTGAGGGAGGGAGTCCCGGAGTTTGGAGACTGAGGGAGGGAGTGTTGGAGTTTGGAGACTGAGGGAGGGAGTGTTGGAGTTTGGAGACTGAGGGAGGGAGTCGCGGAGTTTGGAGACTGAGGGAGGGAGTCCCGGAGTTTGGAGACTGAGGGAGGGAGTCCCGGAGTTTGGAGACTGAGGGAGGGAGTGTTGGAGTTTGGAGACTGAGGGAGGGAGTGTTGGAGTTTGGAGACTGAGGGAGGGAGTCACGGAGTTTGAAGACTGAGGGAGGGAGTCGCGGAGTTTGGAGACTGAGGGAGGGAGTGTTGGAGTTTGGAGACTGAGGGAGGGAGTGTTGGAGTTGGGAGACTGTGGGAGGGAGTGTTGGAGTTTGGAGACTGAGGGAGGGAGTGTTGGAGTTTGGAGACTGAGGGAGGGAGTCCCGGAGTTTGGAGCCTGAGGGAGGGAGTCCCGGAGTTTGGAGACTGAGGGAGGGAGTCCCGGAGTTTGGAGACTGAGGGAGGGAGTCGCGGAGTTTGGGGACTGAGGGAGGGAGTCGCGGAGTTTGGAGACTGAGGGAGGGAGTCCCGGAGTTTGGAGACTGAGGGAGCGAGTGTTGGAGTTTGGAGACTGAGGGAGGGAGTCCCGGAGTTTGGAGACTGAGGGAGGGAGTCGCGGAGTTTGGGGACTGAGGGAGGGAGTCCCGGAGTTTGGAGACTGAGGGAGGGAGTCGCGGAGTTTGGAGACTGAGGGAGGGAGTCCCGGAGTTTGGAGACTGAGGGAGGGAGTCCCGGAGTTTGGAGACTGAGGGAGGGAGTCGCGGAGTTTGGAGACTGAGGGAGGGAGTCGTGGAGTTTGGAGACTGAGGGAGGGAGTGTTGGAGTTTGGAGACGGAGGGAGGGAGGGAGTTCGGGGACTGAGGGAGGGAGTCGTGGAGTTTGGAGACTGAGGGAGGGAGTGTTGGAGTTTGGGGACTGAGGGAGGGAGTGTCGGAGTTTGGAGACTGAGGGAGGGAGTCCCGGAGTTTGGGGACTGAGGGAGGGAGTGTCGGAGTTTGGAGACTGAGGGAGGGAGTCCCGGAGTTTGGGGACTGAGGGAGGGAGTCCCGGAGTTTGGAGACTGAGGGAGGGTGTCCCGGAGTTTGGAGACTGAGGGAGGGAGTCCCAGAGTTTGGAGACTGAGGGAGGGAGTCGCGGAGTTTGGAGACTGAGGGAGGGAGTCCCGGAGTTTGGAGACTGAGGGAGGGAGTCCCGGAGTTTGGAGACTGAGGGAGGGAGCCGCGGAGTTTGGAGACTGAGGGAGGGAGTGTTGGAGTTTGGGGACTGAGGGAGGGAGTCCCGGAGTTTGGAGACTGAGGGAGGGAGTCCCGGAGTTTGGAGACTGAGGGAGGGAGTCCCGGAGTTTGGAGACTGAGGGAGGGAGTCGCGGAGTTTGGAGACTGAGGGAGGGAGTCCCGGAGTTTGGAGACTGAGGGAGGGAGTCCCGGAGTTTGGAGACTGAGGGAGGGAGTCGCGGAGTTTGGAGACTGAGGGAGGGAGTCCCGGAGTTTGGAGACTGAGGGAGGGAGTCCCGGAGTTTGGAGACTGAGGGAGGGAGTCCCGGAGTTTGGAGACTGAGGGAGGGAGTCCCGGAGTTTGGAGACTGAGGGAGGGAGTCCCGGAGTTTGGAGACTGAGGGAGGGAGTCCCGGAGTTTGGAGACTGAGGGAGGGAGTGTTGGAGTTCGGGGACTGAGGGAGGGAGTCGCGGAGTTTGGAGACTGAGGGAGGGAGTCGCGGAGTTTGGAGACTGAGGGAGAGAGTGTTGGAGTTTGGAGAGTGAGGGAGGGAGGGAGTTCGGGGACTGAGGGAGGGAGTGTTGGAGTTTGGAGACTGAGGGAGGGAGTGGCGGAGTTTGGAGACGGAGGGAGGGGGGGAGTTCGGGGACTGAGGGAGGGAATGGCGGAGTTTGGAGACTGAGGGAGGGAGGGAGTTCGGGGACTGAGGGAGGGAGTCCCGGAGTTTGGGGACTGAGGGAGGGAGTCCCGGAGTTTGGGGACTGAGGGAGGGAGTCGCGGAGTTTGGAGACTGAGGGAGGGAGTCCCGGAGTTTGGAGACTGAGGGAGGGAGTCCCGGAGTTTGGAGGCTGAGGGAGGGAGTCCCGGAGTTTGGAGACTGAGGGAGGGAGTCGCGGAGTTTGGAGACTGAGGGAGGGAGTCCCAGAGTTTGGGGACTGAGGGAGGGAGTCCCGGAGTTTGGGGACTGAGGGAGGGAGTGTTGGAGTTTGGAGACTGAGGGAGGGAGTCGCAGAGTTTGGAGACTGAGGGAGGGAGTCCCGGAGTTTGGAGACTGAGGGAGGGAGTGTTGGAGTTTGGAGACAGAGGGAGGGAGTCGCGGAGTTTGGAGACTGAGGGAGGGAGTCCCGGAGTTTGGGGACTGAGGGAGGGAGTCCCGGAGTTTGGAGACTGAGGGAGGGAGTCCCGGAGTTTGGAGACTGAGGGAGGGAGTGTTGGAGTTTGGAGACTGAGGGAGGGAGTCCCGGAGTTTGGAGACTGAGGGAGGGAGTCCCGGAGTTTGGAGACTGAGGGAGGGAGTCGCGGAGTTTGGAGACTGAGGGAGGGAGTCGCGGAGTTTGGAGACTGAGGGAGGGAGTGTCGGAGTTTGGAGACTGAGGGAGGGAGTCGCGGAGTTTGGAGACTGAGGGAGGGAGTCGCGGAGTTTGGAGACTGAGGGAGGGTGTGTCGGAGTTTGGAGACGGAGGGAGGGAGTCGCGGAGTTTGGAGACGGAGGGAGGGAGTCGCGGAGTTTGGAGACGGAGGGAGTGAGTCGCGGAGTTTGGAGACGGAGGGAGGGAGTCGCGGAGTTCGGGGACTGAGGGAGGGAGTCGCGGAGTTTGGGGACTGAGGAAGGGAGTCCTGGAGTTTGGAGCCTGAGGGAGGGAGTGTTGGAGTTTGGACACTGAGGGAGGGAGTGTCGGAGTTTGGAGACTGAGGGAGTCGCGGAGTTTGGAGACTGAGGGAGGGAGCCGCGGAGTTTGGGGACTGAGGGAGGGAGTCCCGGAGTTTGGAGACGGAGGGAGGGAGTCCCGGAGTTTGGAGACTGAGGGAGGGAGCCGCGGAGTTTGGAGACTGAGGGAGGGAGTCCCGGAGTTTGGAGACTGAGGGAGGGAGTCGCGGAGTTTGGAGACTGAGGAGAGAGTGTTGGAGTTTGGAGAGTGAGGGAGGGAGGGAGTTCGGGGACTGAGGGAGGGAGTGTTGGAGTTTGGAGACTGAGGGAGGGAGTCCCGGAGTTTGGAGACTGAGGGAGGGAGTCCCGGAGTTTGGAGACTGAGGGAGGGAGTCCCGGAGTTTGGGGACTGAGGGAGGGAGTCCCGGAGTTTGGAGACTGAGGGAGGGAGTCCCGGAGTTTGGAGACTGAGGGAGGGAGTCCCGGAGTTTGGAGACTGAGGGAGGGAGACCCGGAGTTTGGAGACTGAGGGAGGGAGTCCCGGAGTTTGGAGACTGAGGGAGGGAGTCGCGGAGTTTGGAGGCTGAGGGAGGGAGTCGCGGAGTTTGGAGGCTGAGGGAGGGAGTCCCGGAGTTTGGAGACTGAGGGAGGGAGTTCCGGAGTTTGGAGACTGAGGGAGGGAGTCGCGGAGTTTGGAGGCTGAGGGAGGGAGTCCCGGAGTTTGGAGAGTGAGGGAGGGAGTCCCGGAGTTTGGAGACTGAGGGAGGGAGTGTTGGAGTTTGGAGACTGAGGGAGGGAGTCGCAGAGTTTGGAGACTGAGGGAGGGAGTTGCGGAGTTTGGAGACTGAGGGAGGGAGTCGCGGAGTTTGGAGACTGAGGGAGGGAGTGTTGGAGTTTGGAGACTGAGGGAGGGAGTCGCAGAGTTTGGAGACTGAGGGAGGGAGTCGCAGAGTTTGGAGACTGAGGGAGGGAGTCGCAGAGTTTGGAGACTGAGGGAGGGAGTCGCAGAGTTTGGAGACTGAGGGAGGGAGTCCCGGAGTTTGGAGACTGAGGGAGGGAGTGTTGGAGTTTGGAGACTGAGGGAGGGAGTCGCGGAGATGGGGACTGAGGGAGGGAGTCGCGGAGTTTGGAGACTGAGGGAGGGAGTCCCGGAGTTTGGAGACTGAGGGAGGGAGTCCCGGAGTTTGGAGACTGAGTTAGGGAGTCCCGGAGTTTGGAGACTGAGGGAGGGAGTGTCGGAGTTTGGAGACTGAGGGAGGGAGTCGCAGAGTTTGGAGACTGAGGGCGGGAGTCGCGGAGTTTGGAGACTGAGGGAGGGAGTCGCAGAGTTTGGAGACTGAGGGAGGGAGTGTTGGAGTTTGGAGACTGAGGGAGGGAGTCCCGGAGTTTGGAGACTGAGGGAGGGAGTCCCGGAGTTTGGAGACTGAGGGAGGGAGTGTTGGAGTTTGGAGACTGAGGGAGGGAGTGTTGGAGTTTGGAGACTGAGGGAGGGAGTCGCGGAGTTTGGAGACTGAGGGAGGGAGTCCCGGAGTTTGGAGACTGAGGGAGGGAGTCCCGGAGTTTGGAGACTGAGGGAGGGAGTGTTGGAGTTTGGAGACTGAGGGAGGGAGTGTTGGAGTTTGGAGACTGAGGGAGGGAGTCACGGAGTTTGAAGACTGAGGGAGGGAGTCGCGGAGTTTGGAGACTGAGGGAGGGAGTCCCGGAGTTTGGAGACTGAGGGAGGGAGTGTTGGAGTTTGGAGACTGAGGGAGGGAGTGTTGGAGTTTGGAGACTGAGGGAGGGAGTGTTGGAGTTTGGAGACTGAGGGAGGGAGTGTTGGAGTTTGGAGACTGAGGGAGGGAGTCGCGGAGTTTGGAGACTGAGGGAGGGAGTCCCGGAGTTTGGAGACTGAGGGAGGGAGTCCCGGAGTTTGGAGACTGAGGGAGGGAGTCCCGGAGTTTGGAGACTGAGGGAGGGAGTCCCGGAGTTTGGAGACTGAGGGAGGGAGTCCAGGAGTTTGGAGACTGAGGGAGGGAGTCGCGGAGTTTGGGGACTGAGGGAGGGAGTCGCGGAGTTTGGAGACTGAGGGAGGGAGTCCCGGAGTTTGGAGACTGAGGGAGGGAGTCCCGGAGTTTGGAGACTGAGGGAGGGAGTCCCGGAGTTTGGAGACTGAGGGAGGGAGTCGCGGAGTTTGGGGACTGAGGGAGGGAGTCCCGGAGTTTGGAGACTGAGGGAGGGAGTCCCGGAGTTTGGAGACTGAGGGAGGGAGTGTTGGAGTTTGGAGACTGAGGGAGGGAGTCCCGGAGTTTGGAGACTGAGGGAGGGAGTCGCGGAGTTTGGGGACTGAGGGAGGGAGTCCCGGAGTTTGGAGACTGAGGGAGGGAGTCGCGGAGTTTGGAGACTGAGGGAGGGAGTCCCGGAGTTTGGAGACTGAGGGAGGGAGTCCCGGAGTTTGGAGACTGAGGGAGGGAGTCGCGGAGTTTGGAGACTGAGGGAGGGAGTCGTGGAGTTTGGAGACTGAGGGAGGGAGTGTTGGAGTTTGGAGACGGAGGGCGGGAGGGAGTTCGGGGACTGAGGGAGGGAGTCGTGGAGTTTGGAGACTGAGGGAGGGAGTGTTGGAGTTTGGGGACTGAGGGAGGGAGTGTCGGAGTTTGGAGACTGAGGGAGGGAGTCCCGGAGTTTGGGGACTGAGGGAGGGAGTGTCGGAGTTTGGAGACTGAGGGAGGGAGTCCCGGTGTTTGGAGACTGAGGGAGGGAGGGAGTTCGGGGACTGAGGGAGGGAATGGCGGAGTTTGGGGACGGAGGGAGGGAGGGAGTTCGGGGACTGAGGGAGGGAGTCGCGGAGTTTGGAGACTGAGGGAGGGAGTCCCGGAGTTTGGAGACTGAGGGAGGGAGTCCCGGAGTTTGGAGACTGAGGGAGGGAGTCCTGGAGTTTGGTGACTGAGGGAGGGAGTCCCGGAGTTTGGAGACTGAGGGAGGGAGTGTCGGAGTTTGGAGACTGAGGGAGGGAGTCGCGGAGTTTGGGGACTGAGGGAGGGAGTCCCGGAGTTTGGAGACTGAGGGAGGGAGTCCCGGAATTTGGAGACTGAGGGAGGGAGACTCGGAGTTTGGAGACTGAGGGAGGGAGTCCCGGAGTTTGGAGACTGAGGGAGGGAGGGAGTCGCGGAGTTTGGAGACTGAGGGAGGGAGTCCCGGAGTTTGGAGACTGAGGGAGGGAGTCCCGGAGTTTGGAGACTGAGGGAGGGAGTCGCGGAGTTTGGAGACTGAGGGAGGGAGTCACGGAGTTTGGAGACTGAGGGAGGGAGTCCCGGAGTTTGGAGACTGAGGGAGGGAGTCCCGGAGTTTGGAGACTGAGGGAGGGAGTGTCGGAGTTTGGAGACTGAGGGAGGGAGCCGCGGAGTTTGGAGACTGAGGGAGGGAGTGTTGGAGTTTGGGGACTGAGGGAGGGAGTCGCGGAGTTTGGAGACTGAGGGAGGGAGCCGCGGAGTTTGGAGACTGAGGGAGGGAGTGTTGGAGTTTGGGGACTGAGGGAGGGAGTCCCGGAGTTTGGAGACTGAGGGAGGGAGTCCCGGAGTTTGGAGACGGAGGGAGGGAGGGAGTTCGGGGACTGAGGGAGGGAATGGCGGAGTGTGGGGACGGAGGGAGGGAGGGAGTTCGGGGACTGAGGGAGGGAATGGCGGAGTTTGGAGACTGAGGGAGGGAATGGCGGAGTTTGGGGACGGAGGGAGGGAGGGAGTTCGGGGACTGAGGGAGGGAGTCGCGGAGTTTGGGGACGGAGGGAGGGAGGGAGTTCGGGGACTGAGGGAGGGAATGGCGGAGTTTGGAGACTGAGGGAGGGAGTGTTGGAGTTCGGGGACTGAGGGAGGGAGTCGCGGAGTTTGGAGACTGAGGGAGGGAGTGCTGGAGTTTGGTGACTGAGGGAGGGAGTCCCGGAGTTTGGAGACTGAGGGAGGGAGTCCCGGAGTTTGGGGACTGAGGGAGGGAGTCCCGGAGTTTGGAGACTGAGGGAGGGAGGGAGTTCGGGGACTGAGGGAGGGAGTGTTGGAGTTTGGAGACTGAGGGAGGGAGTCCCGGAGTTTGGAGACTGAGGGAGGGAGTGTTGGAGTTTGGAGACTGAGGGAGGGAGTGTTGGAGGTTGGAGACTGAGGGAGGGAGTGCTGGAGTTTGGAGACTGAGGGAGGGAGTCCCGGAGTTTGGAGACTGAGGGAGGGAGTCCCGGAGTTTGGAGACTGAGGGAGGGAGTCCCGGAGTTTGGAGACTGAGGGAGGGAGTCCCGGAGTTTGGAGACTGAGGGAGGGAGTCCTGGAGTTTGGTGACTGAGGGAGGGAGTCGCGGAGTTTGGAGACTGAGGGAGGGAGTGCTGGAGTTTGGTGACTGAGGGAGGGAGTCCCGGAGTTTGGAGACTGAGGGAGGGAGTCCCGGAGTTTGGGGACTGAGGGAGGGAGTCCCGGAGTTTGGAGACTGAGGGAGGGAGTCCCGGAGTTTGGAGACTGAGGGAGGGAGTCCCGGAGTTTGGAGACTGAGGGAGGGAGTCCCGGAGTTTGGAGACTGAGGGAGGGAGTCCTGGAGTTTGGTGACTGAGGGAGGGAGTCGCGGAGTTTGGGGACTGAGGGAGGGAGTCCCGGAGTTTGGAGACTGAGGGAGGGAGTCCCGGAGTTTGGAGACTGAGGGAGGGAGTCCCGGAGTTTGGAGACTGAGGGAGGGAGTCCCGGAGTTTGGGGACTGAGGGAGGGAGTCCCGGAGTTTGGGAACTGAGGGAGGGAGTCGCGGAGTTTGGAGACTGAGGGAGGGAGTCCCGGAGTTTGGAGACTGAGGGAGGGAGTCCCGGAGTTTGGGGACTGAGGGAGGGAGTCCCGGAGTTTGGAGACTGAGGGAGGGAGGGAGTTCGGGGACTGAGGGAGGGAGTGTTGGAGTTTGGAGACTGAGGGAGGGAGTCCCGGAGTTTGGAGACTGAGGGAGGGAGTGTTGGAGTTTGGAGACTGAGGGAGGGAGTGTTGGAGGTTGGAGACTGAGGGAGGGAGTGCTGGAGTTTGGAGACTGAGGGAGGGAGTCCCGGAGTTTGGAGACTGAGGGAGGGAGTCCCGGAGTTTGGAGACTGAGGGAGGGAGTCCCGGAGTTTGGAGACTGAGGGAGGGAGTCCCGGAGTTTGGAGACTGAGGGAGGGAGTCCTGGAGTTTGGTGACTGAGGGAGGGAGTCGCGGAGTTTGGAGACTGAGGGAGGGAGTGCTGGAGTTTGGTGACTGAGGGAGGGAGTCCCGGAGTTTGGAGACTGAGGGAGGGAGTCCCGGAGTTTGGGGACTGAGGGAGGGAGTCCCGGAGTTTGGAGACTGAGGGAGGGAGTCCCGGAGTTTGGAGACTGAGGGAGGGAGTCCCGGAGTTTGGAGACTGAGGGAGGGAGTCCCGGAGTTTGGAGACTGAGGGAGGGAGTCCTGGAGTTTGGTGACTGAGGGAGGGAGTCGCGGAGTTTGGGGACTGAGGGAGGGAGTCCCGGAGTTTGGAGACTGAGGGAGGGAGTCCCGGAGTTTGGAGACTGAGGGAGGGAGTCCCGGAGTTTGGAGACTGAGGGAGGGAGTCCCGGAGTTTGGGGACTGAGGGAGGGAGTCCCGGAGTTTGGGAACTGAGGGAGGGAGTCGCGGAGTTTGGAGACTGAGGGAGGGAGTCCCGGAGTTTGGGGACTGAGGGAGGGAGTCCCGGAGTTTGGGAACTGAGGGAGGGAGTCCCGGAGTTTGGGGACTGAGGGAGGGAGTCGCGGAGTTTGGAGACTGAGGGAGGGAGTCCCGGAGTTTGGGAACTGAGGGAGGGAGTCGCGGAGTTTGGAGACTGAGGGAGGGAGTCCCGGAGTTTGGAGACTGAGGGAGGGAGTCCCGGAGTTTGGAGACTGAGGGAGGGAGTCCCGGAGTTTGGGGACTGAGGGAGGGAGTGTTGGAGTTTGGAGACTGAGGGAGGGAGTGTTGGAGTTTGGAGACTGAGAGAGTGAGTCCCGGAGTTTGGAGACTGAGGGAGGGAGTCCCGGAGTTTGGAGGCTGAGGGAGGGAGTCCCGGAGTTTGGGGACTGAGGGAGGGAGTGTTGGAGTTTGGAGACTGAGGGAGGGAGTGTTGGAGTTTGGAGGCTGAGGGAGGGAGTCGCGGAGTTTGGAGACTGAGGGAGGGAGTGTTGGAGTTTGGAGAC
>NW_027309404.1:7500-10000 GCF_047496885.1 Scyliorhinus torazame | reverse complement strand
GATGAGGGATTCATCGATGGCAATGCCATCGAATGTGAAGGGGGAGATGGTTAGATCCTCTCCTGTTGGAGATGGTCAGTGCCTGCCACTTGCGTGGGGCGAACATTACTTGCCGACGGTCATTGGTGACCGGCTCCATTCAATTCACGGAGGCGCGAGATGATTTTGGCTTTGACCCAGGACGACCTGGCCACCATCCGTTCCCACCCATGCAGGAATTCGGTGATGCAGAGATGCAATTGCAGCGTCGTAAAAGGTTTGGGCTAACGGTACCTCGTTTATATTAAGAGGGTCCCCTGAGGAGCAGTTAATTGGAGACACTGTGTTCGGTTTAGTGGGACGATGATGGGGGCGGGGTGGTGGGGGGGGGGGGGGGGGCGGTCAGGTCGATCTTTTGAAACAGCCTCTTTGGGCATCTCCGTACAGCGGGCGTTCCCGAGCCTGCCGACTACGTCGCAAAGTGGATTGAGAGCCGAGCCGGTTTGGTTGTTTGCGTGGGAGTAAAGATGGCAGTTGAGGGTCATTGTGTCACGATATCGATAGGCATTGTTCAAGGGGGTTAAGAGTCAGCTGTTTGCCGGCACGACGTTCAAGATATTTTAATGCTTGCGTCGGCAATGAGGTTTATTCGAATCAACCACATCCCCCTTTCTTTGTGACATCGTTCCTGGTGCGCGGAATCTCACAGTCTGACGGAACTAAAATAGAATATTGGGGGTTCTGTCCAGTGTCCCAGTGGTCTGCTCCGGGATGGTAATACTGACCTCGCAGTCGTCCTCGACTGCGATACCGAGTACCTCAGCGTCCGCCAATTCTCAGTGAGCCAGTTTTTTTTCATAGAATTTACAGTGCAGAAGGAGGCCATTCGGCCCATCGAGTCTGCACCGGCTCTTGGAAAGAGCACCCTACCCAAGGTCCACACCTCCACCCTATCGCCATAACCCAGTAACCCCACCCAACACTAAGGGCAATTTTGGACACGATGGGCAATTTACCATGGCCAATCCACCTAACCCGCACATCTTTGGACTGTGGGAGGAAACCGGAGCACCCGGAGGAAACCCACGCAGACACGGGGAGAACGTGCAGACTCTGCACAGACAGTGACCCAAGCCGGAATCGAACCTGGGACCCTGGAGCTGTGAAGCATTTGTGCTATCCACAATGCTACCGTGCTCCTCTTAACCTTCTTCTCTCCAACGAAAACAACCTCAAGTCCATCAGCCTTTCCTCATAAGATTTTCCCTCCATACCCGGCAACATCCTGGTAAATCTGCTCTGCACCCGCTCCAAAGCCTCCACGTCCTTCCTATAATGCGGTGACCAGAACTGTACGCAATACTCCAAATGCGGCCGTACCAGAGTTCTGTACAGCTGCAACATGACCTCCCGACTCCGGAACTCAATCCCTCTACCAATAAAGGCCAACACTCCATAGGCCTTCTTCACAACCCTATCAACCTGGGTGGCAACTTTCAGGGATCTATGTACATGGACACCTAGATCCCTCTGCTCAGCCACACTTTCAAGAACTTTACCATTAGCCAAATATTCCACATTCCTGTTATTCCTTCCAAAGTGAATCACCTCACACTTCTCTACATTAAACTCCATTTGCCACCTCTCAGCCCAGCTCTGCAGCTTATCTATATCCCTCTGTAACCTGCTACATCCTTCCACACTATCGACAATACCACCGACTTTAGTATCGTCTGCAAATTTACTCACCCACCCTTCTGCGCATTCCTCTAGGTCATTGATAAAAATGACAAACAGCAACGGCCCCAGAACAGATCCTTGTGGTTCGCCACTTGGGAACCCCATACCTGGGAACCCCACCGCCTGGTGGCTCCCCTCCCAGTCACTCCCCACCCCGACTGGCAAATACATCGGCCGTTCCCTCACTGTCGCTGGGGCAACATCCTGGAACTGCCTCCCGAACAGCACAGTGGGTGTACCTACACCACAGCTTCAGTCGTCGCTGGGGATAAGCGCTCGCTGCAGCCATAAGATTCCCTGAATTGCCCAATCTGGTTTCACAAGAATCTTTATTAGTGTCACAAGTAGACTGACATTAACACTGCGATGAAGTTACTGTGAAAATTGGATTGGATTTGTTTATTGTCACGTGTACCGAGGTACAGTGAAAAGTATTTTTCTGCGAGCAGCTCAACAGATCATTAAGTCCATGGGAAGAAAAGGGAATAAAAGAAAATACATAATAGGGCAACACAAGGTCCACAATGTAACTACACAACACCGGCATCGGGTGAAGCATACAGGGTGTAGTGTTAATGAGGTCAGTCCATAAGAGGGTCATTGAGGAGTCTGGTGACAGTGGGGAAGAAGCTGTTTTTGAGTCTGTCCGTGCGTGTTCTCAGACTTCTGTACCTCCTGCCCGATGGAAGAAGTTGGAAGAGTGAGTAAGCCGGGTGGGAGGGGTCTTTGATTATGCTGCCCGCTGTCCCCAGGCAGCGGGAGGTGTAGATGGAGTCAATGG
>NW_027309404.1:0-2500 GCF_047496885.1 Scyliorhinus torazame | reverse complement strand
CAGTCTATCGATATTTTGCTGTATTCTCTGACAGTCCCCCTCGCGATCTGCAACTCCACCAATCATCTGCAAACTTGCTGATCAGACCACCTACACCTTCGTCCAGATCGTTTATGTATATCACAAACAGCAGTGGTCCGAGCACGGGTCCCTGTGGAACACCACTAGTCACCCTTCTCCATTTTGAGACACTCCCTTCCACCACTACTCTCTGTCTCCTGTTGCCCAGCCAGTTCTTTATCCATCCCGCTAGTACGCCCCGTACCCCATACGACCTCACTTTTTCCATCAACCTGCCATGGGAAACTTTATCCAACGCAAATGACAGGGAGTTGGGGGGAGTTAGAGAACAAAGAGATCTAGGGGAACAGGCTCATAGCTCCTTGAAGGTGGATCCGCAGGTGGACAGGGCGGTGAGGAAGGGCTTCATTGGTCAGGACATCGAATACAGGAGTTATGCCGTCTTGTTGAAGTTGTACAAGACGTTGGTCTGGCCACACATGGAACACTGTGTTCAGTTCCGGTCACCCCCTCACAAGAAGGAGATTGTTAAGCTAGAAAGAGCGCAGAAGAGATTTACGAGGCTGCTACCGGGACTTGGTGGTCTGAGTTTATAAGGAGAGGCTGGAACGGCTGGGGCTCCTTCCTCTGGAGAGTAGGAGCATCTGGAACGAGCAGTGGTAGAGGCGGGCACAATTTTGTCCTTGACAACAGCAGTTAGACAGTCACATGGGCAGGGTGGGGATCGAGGTACGTTTGCAGACGACACAAAGGTCGGTGGAATTGCGGATAGCGATGAGGACTGTCAGAGGAGACAGCAGGATTTAGACTGTTTGGAGACTTGGGCGGAAAGGCGGCAGATGGAGTTTTATCCGGACAAATGTGAGGTAATGCATTTTGGAAGGTCTAATGCAGGTAGGGAATATACAGTGAATGGTAGAACCCTCAAGAGTATTGAAAGTCAGTGAGATCTAGGTGTCCAGGTCCACAGGTCACTGAAAGGGGCAACACAGGTGGAGAAGGTAGTCAAGAAGGCATACGGCATGCTTGCCTTCATTGGCCGGGGCATTGAGTATAAGAATTGGCAAGTCATGTTGCGGCTGTATAGAACCTTAGTTCGGCCACACTTGGAGTATAGTGTTCAATTCCAGTCGCCACACTACCAGAAGGATGTGGAGGCTTTAGAGAGGGTGCAGAAGAGATTTACCAGAATGTTGCCTGGTATGGAGGGCATTAGCTATGAGGAGCGGTTGGACAAACTCGGTTTGTTCTCACTGGAACGACGGAGGTTGAGGGCCGACCTGATAGAGGTCTACAAAATTATGAGGGGCATAGACAGAGTGGATAGTCAGAGGCTTTTCCCCGGGGTAGAGGGGTCAATTACTAGGGGGCATAGGTTTAACGTGAGAGGGGCAAGGTTTAGAGTAGATGTACGAGGCAGGTTTTGTACACAGAGGGTAGTGGGTGCCTGGAACTCGCTGCCGGAGGAGGTGGTGGAAGCAGGGACGATAGGGACATTTAAGGAGCATCTTGACAAATACATGAATAGGATGGGAATAGAGGGACACGGACCCAGGAAGTGTAGAAGATTGTAGTTTAGTCGGGCAGCATGGTCGGCACGGGCTTGGAGGGCCGAAGGGCCTGTTCCTGTGCTGTACTTTTCTGCTCCGCCATTCAATGAGATCGTGGCTGATCTTTTGTGGACTCAGCTCCACTTTCCGGCCCGAACACCATAACCCTTTATTTTCAAAAAACTATCTATCTTTATCTTAAAAACATTTAATGAAGGAGCCTCAACTGCTTCGCTGGGCAAGGAATTCCATAGATTCACAACCCTTTGGGTGAAGAAGTTCCTCCTAAACTCAGTCCTAAATCTACTTCCCCTTATTTTGAGGCTATGCCCCCTAGTTCTGCTTTCACCCGCCAGTGGAAACAACCTGCCCGCATCTATCCTATCTATCCCCTTCATAATGTTTCTATAAGATCTCTCCCCCCCCCCCCCGTATCCTTCTAAATTCCAACGAGTACAGACCCAGTCTACTCAACCTCTCCTCGTAATCCAACCCCTTCAGCTCTGGGATTAACCTAGTGAATCTCCTCGGCACACCCTCCAGTGCCAGTACGTCCTTTCTCAAGTAAGGAGACCAAAACTGAACACAATACTCCAGGTGTGGCCTTACTAACACCTTATACAATTGCAGCATAACCTCCTTAGCCTTAAACTCCATCCCTCTAGCGATGAAGGACAAAACTCCATTTGCCTTCTTAATCACCTGCTGCACCTGTGAACCAACTTTTTGCGACTCATGCACTAGCACACCCAGGTCTCTCTGCACAGCCGCATGTTTTAATATTTTATCATTTAAATAATAATCCCTTTTGCTGTTGTTCCGACCAAAATGGATAACCTCACATTTGTCAACATTGTATTCCATCTGCCAGACCCTAGCCCATTCACTTAGCCTATCCAAATCCCTCTGCAGACTTCCGGTATCCTCTG
>NW_027309403.1:0-36044 GCF_047496885.1 Scyliorhinus torazame | reverse complement strand
TTAGTCCACGAGCGTTTTGCCTTCTTCTCATTTTTCACATTGTCCAACTTCCTGTCAGAAATTCCCCGTCGGAATACTTTGCGGCCGATCGACCGGCGGGAACCCTCACCCCCGTCCCTTGACACCTGGCGATCCGGTTCTCCTCCCAGCCCAGTCCCCCACCTCTCCCACCCCTTCCGTAACCTTCAACCCATTCCTAACCCGTACCGGGGTCCCCTTGCGTTCGAACGTCCCGAATTAGGAGAGCCCAGGAGACCTTCGGCCCCTCCCACCCTGCTACCCCCATTCGTTACGTTCGTGGCCCAATCGTAATCTCACCACCCCCCCCCCCCCCCGCGTTGCTGCCGATTTCCACCCCCACCACCTGATAACCTTTCGCCCCCCCCCCCCCCCCCGCCGCGTTGCTGCCGATTTCCACCCCCACCACCTGATAACCTTTCGCCCCCCCCCCCCCGCCGCGTTGCTGCCGATTTCCACCCCCCACCACCTGATAACCGCCCCCCCCCCCCCCCCCTCTCCCCCCACCCCTCCCCCTCCTCGTTTATCAAGAATCTATCCGGCTCGGCCTTAAGAAAATATCTCTGCTCCCACCTCCTCCAGCCCCTACACCCCCCTCCCTATCTCTGTAACCTCCTCCAGCCCCTACACCCCCTCCCTATCTCTGTAACCTCCTCCAGCCCCTACACCCCCTCCCTATCTCTGTAACCTCCTCCAGCCCCTACACCCCCTCCCTATCTCTGTAACCTCCTCCAGCCCCTACACCCACTCCCTATCTCTGTAACCTCCTCCAGCCCCTACACCCCCTCCCTATCTCTGTAAACTCCTCCCCACGGGGAGTGGGGGAGAATGTGGGACTCGCTCCCATGGGGAGTGGGGGAGAATGTGGGACTCGCTCCCACATGGAGTGGGGGCGAATGTGGGACTTGCTCCCACAGGGAGTGGGGGGGGAGAATGTGGGACTCGCTCCCACCGGGAGTGGGGGAGAATGTGGGACTCGCTCCCATGGGGAGTGGGGGAGAATGTGGGACTCGCTCCCACATGGAGTGGGGGTGAATGTGGGACTTGCTCCCACAGGGAGTGGGGGGGAGAATGTGGGACTCGCTCCCACCGGGAGTGGGGGAGAATGTGGGACTCGCTCCCACGGGGAGTGGGGGAGAATGTGGGACCCGCTCCCACGGGGAGTGGAGGAGAATGTGGGACTTGGCTCCCATGGGGAGTGGGGGAGAATGTGGGACTCGCTCCCACATGGAGTGGGGGCGAATGTGGGACTTGCTCCCACAGGGAGTGGGGGGGAGAATGTGGGACTCGCTCCCACGGGGAGTGGGGGAGAATGTGGGACTCGCTCCCACGGGGAGTGGGGGAGAATGTGGGACTCGCTCCCACGGGGAGTGGGGGAGAATGTGGGACTTGCTCCCACGGGGAGTGGGGGAGAATGTGGGACCCGCTCCCACGGGGAGTGGGGGAGAATGTGGGACTCGCTCCCACGGGGAGTGGGGGAGAATGTGGGACTCGCTCCCACAGGGCGTGGGGGGAGAATGTGGGACTCGCTCCCACGGGGAGTGGGGGAGAATGTGGGACTCGCTCCCACAGGGAGTGGGGGTAGAATGAGGGACTCGCTCCCACATGGAGTGGGGGCGAATGTGGGACTTGCTCCCACAGGGAGTGGGGGGGGGGATGTGGGACTCGCTCCCACATGGAGTGGGGGAGAATGTGGGACTCGCTCCCACAGGGAGTGGGGGGGAGAATGTGGGACTCGGTCCCACGGGGAGTACTCGCTCCCACGGGGAGTGGGGGAGAATGAGGGACTCGCTCCCACAGGGAGTGGGGGGGGGAAAGTGGGACTCGCTCCCACCATGGAGTGGGGGAGAATGTGGGACTCGCTCCCACAGGGAGTGGGGGGGTAGAATGTGGGACTCGCTCCCACGGGGAGTGGGGGAGGAATGTGGGACTCGCTCCCACGGGGAGTGGGGGAGAATGTGGGACCCGCTCCCACGGGGAGTGGGGGGAGAATGTGGGACTCGCTCCCACGGGGAGTGGGGTGAGAATGTGGGACTCGCTCCACAGGGAGTGGGGGAGAATATGGGACTCGCTCCCACGGGGAGTGGGGGAGAATGTGGGACTCGCTCCCACAGGGAGTGGGGGTAGAATGAGGGACTCGCTCCCACATGGAGTGGGGGCGAATGTGGGACTTGCTCCCACAGGGAGTGGGGGGGGGGGAATGTGGGACTCGCTCCCACATGGAGTGGGGGAGAATGTGGGACTCCGCTCCACAGGGAGTGGGGGGGAGAATGTGGGACTCGCTCACACGGGGAGTGGGGGAGAATGTGGGACTCGCTCCCACGGGGAGTGGGGGAGAATGTGGGACTCGCTCCCATGGGGAGTGGGGGAGAATGTGGGGACTCGCTCCCACATGGAGTGGGGGCGAATGTGGGACTTGCTCCCACAGGGAGTGGGGGGGAGAATGTGGGACTCGCTCCCACCGGGAGTGGGGGAGAATGTGGGACTCGCTCCCATGGGGAGTGGGGGAGAATGTGGGACCCGCTCCCACGGGGAGTGGAGGAGAATGTGGGACTTGCTCCCATGGGGGAGTGGGGGAGAATGTGGGACTCGCTCCCACATGGAGTGGGGGCGAATGTGGGACTTGCTCCCACAGGGAGTGGGGGGGGAGAATGTGGGACTCGCTCCCACGGGGAGTGGGGGGAGAATGTGGGACTCGCTCCCACGGGGAGTGGGGGAGAATGTGGGACTGGCTCCCAACGGGGAGTGGGGGAGAATGTGGGACTCGCTCCCATGGGGAGTGGGGGGAGAATGTGGGACCCCGCTCCCACGGGGAGTGGGGGAGAATGTGGGACTCGCTCCCACGGGGAGTGGGGTAGAATGTGGGACTCGCTCCCACAGGGCGTTGGGGGAGAATATGGGACTCGCTTCCCACGGGGAGTGGGGGAGAATGTGGGACTCGCTCCCACAGGGAGTGGGGGGTAGAATTGAGGGACTCGCTCCCACATGGAGTGGGGGCGAATGTGGGACTTGCTCCCACAGGGAGTGGGGGGGGGGGGGAATGTGGGACTCGCTCCCACATGGAGTGGGGGAGAATGTGGGACTCGCTCCCACAGGGAGTGGGGGGGGAGAATGTGGGACTCGCTCCCACGGGGAGTGGGGGAGAATGTGGGACTCGCTCCCACGGGGAGTGGGGGAGAATGAGGGGACTCGCTCCCCACAGGGGAGTGGGGGGGGGGGAAAGTGGGACTCGCTCCCACATGGAGTGGGGGAGAATGTGGGACTCGCTCCCACAGGGAGTGGGGGGTAGAATGTGGGACTCGCTCCCACGGGGAGTGGGGGAGAATGTGGGACTCGCTCCCACGGGGAAGTGGGGGAGAATGTGGGACCCGCTCCCACGGGGAAGTGGGGGAGAATGTGGGACTCGCTCCCACGGGGAGTGGGGGAGAATGTGGGACTCGCTCCCACAGGGAGTGGGGGAGAATGTGGGACTCGCTCCCACGGGGAGTGGGGGAGAATGTGGGACTCGCTCCCACAGGGAGTGGGGGTAGAATGTGGGACTCGCTCCCACATGGAGTGGGGGCGAATGTGGGACTTGCTCCCACAGGGAGTGGGGGGGGGGGAATGTGGGACTCGCTCCCACATGGAGTGGGGGAGAATGTGGGACTCGCTCCCACAGGGAGTGGGGGGGAGAATGTGGGGACTCGCTCACACGGGGAGTGGGGGGAGAATGTGGGACTCGCTCCCACGGGGGAGTGGGGGAGAATGTGGGACTCGCTCCCATGGGGAGTGGGGGAGAATGTGGGACTCGCTCCCACGGGGAGTGGGGGAGAATGTGGGACTCGCTCCCACAGGGAGTGGGGGAGAATGTGGGACTCGCTCCCATGGGGAGTGGGGGGAGAATGTGGGACTCGCTCCCACAGGGAGTGGGGGGAGAATGTGGGACTCGCTCCCACGGGGAGTGGGGGAGAATGTGGGACTCGCTCCCACGGGGAGTGGGGGAGAATGTGGGACTCGCTCCCATGGGGAGTGGGGGAGAATGTGGGACTCGCTCCCACGGGCAGTGGGGGAGAATGTGGGGGAGAGGCTCGTGTGGAGGAGAGGTGCCCTCACGGGGAGCAGGAGTGTCGAATGGCCAGTTTCCGAGCTGTAAATCTGACACAGTTCCATATAAATTCTTCTTGAAATGAAATGAAAGCGATGGAGCAAAGGTTATGATTCGATTTCCGTCCCACACGCCCAAGGTCATTAAGAATCCATTGAGGAAATAATTCCTAGAATGTGTTGCTTCAGAGTTACAAAGAAAAGTACAAAGTACAAATTCACTGTGAAATTTAGCAAACCACTGTTTGTTATCTTATCCTCGTTTAGAGCATTCCTGGAATGTTCCGGAACAGAAGTACGTCATTCCAGCTCGAATTTCCTCTCGCTCTGAAAAACACCAGTCTGCATTTAAGTAGCGGCCAGTGGTACACCGCCCCCCCCTCCCCACCTCATCGGTCAATCGTGGAGTCGCTCATGCCTCAGCACGTAGCTCGCTCTCTCACACACCGCAGAGTCCGAACTCCAGGCCGCACTGTGGGAGGGTCAGTACTGAGAGAGTGCCGCACTGTGGGAGGGTCAGTACTGAGGGAGTGCCGCACTGTGGGAGGGTCAGTACTGAGGGAGCGCCGCACTGTGGGAGGGTCAGTACTGAGGGAGTGCCGCACTGTGGGAGGGTCAGTACTGAGGGAGCGCCGCACGTCGGAGGGTCAGTACTGAGGGAGCACCGCACTGTGGGAGGGTCAGTACTGAGGGAGTGCCGCACTGTGGGAGGGTCAGTACTGAGGAAGCGCCGCACTGTGGGAGGGTCAGTACTGAGGAAGCGCCGCACTGTGGGAGGGTCAGTACTGAGGGAGTGCCGCACTGTGGGAGGGTCAGTACTGAGGGAGTGCCGCACTGTGGGAGGGTCAGTACTGAGGAAGCGCCGCACTGTGGGAGGGTCAGTACTGAGAGAGCGCAGCACTTTGGGAGGGTCAGTACTGAGGGAGTGCCACACTGTGGGAGGGTCAGTACTGAGGGAGTGCCGCACTGTCAGAGGGTCAGTACTGAGGGAGCACCGCACTGTCAGAGGGTCAGTACTGAGGGAGTGCCGCACTGTCGGAGGATCAGTACTGAGGGAGCGCCGCACTGTGGGAGGGTCAGTACTGAGGGAGTGCCGCACTGTGGGAGGGTCAGTGCTGAGGGAGTGCCGCACTGTGGGAGGGTCAGTGCTGAGGGAGTGCCGCACTGTGGGAGGGTCAGTGCTGAGGGAGTGCCGCACTGTGGGAGGGTCAGTACTGAGGGAGTGCCGCACTGTGGGAGGGTCAGTACTGAGAGAGCGCAGCACTTTGGGAGGGTCAGTACTGAGGGAGCACTGCACTGTGGGAGGGTCAGTACTGAGGGAGTGCCGCACTGTGGGAGGGTCAGTGCTGAGGGAGTGCCGCACTGTGGGAGGGTCAGTGCTGAGGGAGTACCGCACTGTGGGAGGGTCAGTGCTGAGGGAGTGCCGCACTGTGGGAGGGTCAGTACTGAGGGAGTGCCGCACTGTGGGAGGGTAAGTGCTGAGGGAGTGCCGCACTGTGGGAGGGTCAGTACTGAGGGAGTGCCGCACTGTGGGAGGGTCAGTGCTGAGGGAGTGCCGCACTGTGGGAGGGTCAGGACTGAGGGAGTGCCGCACTGTGGGAGGGTCAGTGCTGAGGGAGTGCCGCACTGTGGGAGGGTCAGTACTGAGGGAGTGCCGCACTGTGGGAGGGTCAGTGCTGAGGGAGGGCCGCACTGTGGGAGGGTCAGTGCTGAGGGAGGGCCGCACTGTGGGAGGGTCAGTGCTGAGGGAGCGCCGCACTGTGGGAGGGTCAGTACTGAGGGAGCTCCGCACTGTGGGAGGGTCATTACAGAGGGAGCGCCGCACTGTCAGAGGGTCAGTGCTGAGGGAGCTCCGCACTGTGGGAGGGTCAGTACTGAGGGAACGGCGCACGGTGGGAGGGTCAGTACTGAGGGAGCGCCGCACTGTGGGAGGGTCAGTACTAAGGGAGCGCCGCACTGTGGGAGGGTCAGTACTGAGGGAGGGCCGCACTGTGGGAGGGTCAGTACTGAGGGAGCGCCGCACTGTGGGAGGGTCAGTGCTGAGTGAGCACCGCACTGTGGGAGGGTCAGGACTGAGGGAGCGCCGCACTGTGGGAGGGTCAGGACTGAGGGAGCGCCGCACTGTGGGAGGGTCAGGACTGAGGGAGTGCCGCACTGTGGGAGGGTCAGTACTGAGGGAGCGCCGCACTGTGGGAGGGTCAGTGCAGAGGGAGCGTCGCGCTGTGGGAGGGTCAGGACTGAGGGAGCGCCGCACTGTGGGAGGGTCAGTACTGAGGGAGCGCCGCACTGTGGGAGGGTCAGTGCTGAGGGAGCACCGCACTGTGGGAGGGTCAGGACTGAGGGAGCGCCGCACTGTGGGAGGGTCAGTGCTGGGGGAGCACCGCAGTGTCGGAGGGTCGGTACTGAGGGAGCACCGCACTGTCGGAGGGTCAGTACTGAGGGAGCGCCGCACTTTGGGAGGGTCAGTACTGAGGGAGCGCCGCACTGTGGGAGGGTCAGTACTGAGGGAGCACCGCACTGTGGGAGGGTCAGTACTGAGGGAGCGCCGCACTGTGGGAGGGTCAATACTGAGGGAGCGCCGCACTGTCGGAGGGTCAGTGCTGAGGGAGATCCGCACTATAGGAGGGCCAGTACTGAGGGACTCCGCACCACTGTGGGAGGGTCAGTACTGAGGGCGCGCCGCACTGTGGGAGGGTCAGTACTGAGGGAGCGCCGCACTGTGGGAGGGTCAGTACTGAGGGAGTGCGCACTGTCAGAGGGTCAGTACTGAGGGAGTGCCGCACTGTCAGAGGGTCAGTACTGAGGGAGCGCCGCACTGTGGGAGGATCAGTACTGAGGGAGCACCGCACTGTCGGAGGGTCAGTACTGATGGAGCGCCGCACTGTCAGAGGGTCAGTACTGAGGGAGCGCCGCACTGTGGGAGGGTCAGTGCTGAGGGAGCACCGCACTGTTGGAGGGTCAGTACTGATGGAGCACTGCACTGAAGGGGGGTCAACATCACTAAAAATAGGTCATCTGGGTGGTTGTCAAATTGCTGTTCATGGGATCTTGCTCTGCGCACATTGGCTGCTGCGTTTCCCGCTGCAACAGGGAACGCACTTCAGCCATGAAGCCCTTTGCGACATCATGAGGGGGTGAATGGCGCTAGAGAAAGACAGGTTTCTTCTCAATAGGTAATTTTTCACTGCTTGTCAGGCAGCGCCTCCTGGAGGTGGTCAGTGGGATTGTACCTCCAACAGTCAATCCTTTCAAAACAGTAGCCTTGCCCTTTGCTATCTCTGTAACCTCTTCCAGTCCCGACACCCCCTCCCTATCTCTGTAACCTCCTCCAGCCCCCACACCCCCTCCCTATCTCTGTAACCTCCTCCAGCCCCTACACCCCCTCCCTATCTCTGTAACCTCCTCCAGCCCCTACACCCCCTCCCTATCTCTGTAACCTCCTCCAGCCCCTACACCCCCTCCCTATCTCTGTAACCTCTTCCAGTCCCGACACCCCCTCCCTATCTCTGTAACCGCCTCCAGCCCCTACACCCCCCTTCCTATCCCTGTAACCTCCTCCAGCCCATACACCCCCTCCATATCTCTGTAACCTCCTCCAGCCCATACACCCCCTCCCTATCTCTGTAACCTCCTCCAGCCCCTACACCCCCTCCCTATCTCTGTAACCCCCTCCAGCCCCTACACCCCTTCCCTATCTATGTATCCTCCTCCAGCCCCTACACCACTTCCCTATCTCTGTAACCTCCTCCAGCCCATACACCCCCTCCCTATCTCTGTAACCTCCTCCAGCCCATACACCCCCTCCCTATCTCTGTAACCTCCTCCAGCCCCTACACCCCCTCCCTATCTCTGTAACCTCCTCCAGCCCCTACACCCCTTCCCTATCTATGTATCCTCCTCCAGCTCCTACACTCCCTCCCTATCTCTGTAACCTCCTCCAGCCCCTACACCCCCCCTCCCTATCTCTGTAACCTCCTCCAGCCTCTCCGCCCCCTCCCTATCTCTGTATCCTCCTCCAGCCCCGACACCCCCCTCCCTATCTCTGTAACCTCCTGCAGCCCCTACACCCCCTCCCTATCTCTGTAACCTCCTCCTGCCCCTACACCCCCTCCCTATCTCTGTAACCTCCTCCATCCCCTACACCCCCTCCCTATCTCTGTAACCTCCTCCATCCACGACACCCCCTCCCTATCTCTGTAACCTCCTCCAGCCCCTACACCCCCTCTCTATCTCTGTAACCTCCTCCAGCCCCTACACCCCCTCCCCATCTCTGTAACCTCCTCCTGCCCCTACACCCCCTCCCTATCTCTGTAACCTCCTCCATCCCCTACACCCCCTCCCTATCTCTGTAACCTCCTCCATCCACGACACCCCCTCCCTATCTCTGTAACCTCCTCCTGCCCCTACACCCCCTCCCTATCTCTGTAACCTCCTCCAGCCCCTACACCCCCCTCCCTATCTCTGTAACCTCCTCCAGCCTCTACGCCCCCTCCCTATCTCTGTAACCTCCTCCAGCCCCGACACCCTCCCTATCTCTGTAACCTCCTCCTGCCCCTACACCCCCTCCCTATCTCTGTAACCTCCTCCAGCCCCTACACCCCCTCCCTATCTCTGTAACCTCCTCCATCCCCTACACCCCCTCCCAATCTCTGTAACCTCCTCCAGCCCCTACACCCCCTCCCTATCTCTGTAACCTCCTCCATCCCCTACACCCCCTCCCTATCTCTGTAACCTCCTCCAGCCCCTACACCCCCTCCCTATCTCTGTAATCCCCTCCAGCCCCTACACCCCCTCCCTATCTCTGTAACTTCCTCCAGCCCCGACACCCCCTCCCTATCTCTGTAACCTCCTCCAGCCCCTCCACCCCCTCCCTATCTCTGTAACCTCCTCCAGCCCCTACACCCCTTCCCTCTCTCTGTAACATCCTCCAGACCCTACACACCCTCCCTATCTCTGTAACCTCCTCCATCCCCTACACCCCCTCCCAATCTCTGTAACCTCCTCCAGCCCCTACACCCCCTCCCTATCTCTGTAACCTCCTCCATCCCCTACACCCCCTCCCAATCTCTGTAACCTCCTCCAGCCCCTACACCCCCTCCCTATCTCTGTAACCTCCTCCAGCCCCTACACCCCCTCCCAATCTCTGTAACCTCCTCCATCCACGACACCCCCTCCCTATCTCTGTAACCTCCTCCAGCCCCTACACCCCCCTCCCTATCTCTGTAACCTCCTCCAGCCCCTACACCCCCTCTCAATCTCTGTAACCTCCTCCATCCACGACACCCCCTCTCTATCTCTGTAACCTCCTGCAGCCCCTACACCCCCTCCCTATCTCTGTAACCTCCTCCTGCCCCTACACCCCCTCCCTATCTCTGTAACCTCCTCTAGCCTCTACACCCCCTCCCTATCTCTGTAACCTCCTCCAGCCCCTACACCCCCTCCCTATCTCTGTAACCTCCTCCAGCCCCTACACCCCCCTCCCTATCTCTGTAACCTCCTCCAGCCTCTACGCCCCCTCCCTATCTCTGTAACCTCCTCCAGCCCCGACACCCTCCCTATCTCTGTAACCTCCTCCTGCCCCTACACCCCCTCCCTATCTCTGTAACCTCCTCCAGCCCCCACACCCCCTCCCTATCCCTGTAACCTCTGATGCGCAATCAATTACACTCAAGACGAAGTGATTCCATAACTGAAGGCTTTAATCTGCTAGAACCTTTTCCCCAGCAGCTTCGGTACAGAAAGTGAAGGCTGCTGGGACGGCACCGGTTCTTATACCCCGCCTTCAGGGCGGAGCTACGTAATACAGCCAATGGTAGACTCCTGGGTCTAACCAATGGGCATCAGCCTCTCAGGTACCACAATACCTGGTACTACCACATTCACCCCCTGTTAAAAAAGAGCCCAGCGGGGGTGGTGGCTAGTGTTAATAGTCGCCTTTAGCATGGTATGACCAGGTATGGAGGTACCGTGATGTTGAGGATATGTACAAAGTGTTCATGGTGCAGCAATCAGTCGATCGGGCGGCCTGGTCGTCCTTCTGGAGCGTCTGGGCTTCGGCCGTGATTCTGACGAGGGTCCCGGCGGTTGCGACTCCGGGAACGTGGTGTTGTCCTCCCTGGCAGCTTCTTCACCCCTAGGCGGCGCTGTTGGGGCAAAAGATTGACAGGGAGGGGGGGCGCCTGTCGGGGGCGTCGATGGGTGGTCGGGCCTAGGCAGGAGCGGCGGGAGTACTGACCCTCCAGTGAGGTGCTGTGAGGGTGGGGGCAATGGTTCGGGTGCGCGTGGGGTTCTGGCGGGCGCCAGGTCCTGAAGGGAGACTGTGTCTTGCCGGCCGTCAGGGAACGCCACGTAGGCGTACTGGGGGTTAGCGTGCAGCAGGTGGACCCTCTCGACCAACGGGTCCGACTTGTGCGCCCGCACGTGCTTCCGAAGCAGGATGGGTCCGGGTGTCGCTAGCCAGGTCGGGAGCGAGGTCCCGGAGGAGGACTTCCTGGGGAAAACAAGGAGACGTTCATGAGGTGTCTGATTTGTGGTAGTACAGAGCAGCGACCGGATGGCGTGGAGGGCCATCGGGAGGACCTCTTGCCCGCGGGAGACGGGAGATTCCTGGACCGTAGGGCCAGTAGAACAGTCTTCCAGACCGTTCCGTTCTCCCTCTCCACCTGTCCGTTTCCCCGGGGGTTGTAACTGGTCGTCCTGCTCGAGGCAAAGCCCTTGCTGAGCAGGAATTGACGCAGTTCGTCACTCATAACGGAGGACCCCCTATCACTGTGAATGTAAGCGGGGAAACCGAACAGTGCAAAGATACTATGGAGGACCTTGGTGACGGTGGTTGCGGTCATGTCGGGGCAGGGGATGGCGAATGGGAACCGGGAGTACTCATCAATCACGTTCAGGAAGTACGTGTTGCGGTCGGTGGAGGGGAGGGGGCCTTTGAAGTCCATGCTGAGGCGTTCAAAGGGACGGGAAGCCTTTATCAGGTGCGCCCTCTCTGGCCGGTAGAAGTGCGGTTTGCACTCCGCGCAGATTTGGCAGTCCCTGGTGGCTGTCCTGACCTCCTCGATGGAGTGGGGCAGGTTGCGGGTCTTGACGAAATGGAAAAAACGAGTGACCCCCGGGTGGCAGAGGTCCTCGTGGAGGGCTCGGAGGCGGTCCACTTGTGCGGTGGCACAAGTGCCGCGGGACAGGCCGTCAGGAGGCTCGTTCAGCTTCCCCGGACGGTACAAGATCTCGTAGTTGTAGGTGGAGAGTTCTATCCTCCACCACAAGATCTTGTCGTTTTTAATCTTGCCCCGCTGTGCATTATCGAACATGAAGGCAACCGACAGTTGGTCCGTGAGGAAAGTGAATCTCCTGCTGGCCAGGTAATGCCTCCAATGTCGCACAGCCTCCACTATGGCCTGGGCCTCCTTTTCCACTGAGGAGTGGCGAATTTCGGAAGCATGGAGGGTACGGGAGAAGAAGGCCACGGGTCTGCCCGCTTGGTTGAGGGTTGCCGCCAGAGCTACGTCGGACGCATCGCTCTCGACCTGGCAGGGGAGGGACTAGTCTATGGCGCGCATCGTGTCCTTTGCAATGTCCGTTTTGATGCGGCTGAAGGTCTGGCGGGCCTCCGTCGACAGGGGGAAGGTTGTGGACTGGATCAGGATTCGGGCCTTGTCTGCGTAATTGGGGACCCACTGTGCATAATAGCTGAAGAACCCTCGGCAGCGCTTCAGGGCCTTGGGGCAGTGAGGGAGGGGGAACTCCATAAGGGGGCGCATGCGCTCAGGGTCGGGGCCTATATCTCCATTTCGCACTACGTAGCCGAGATTGGCTAGACGGTCGGTGCTAAATACGCATTTATCCTTGTTGTATGTCAGATTAAGAATTTTCGCGGTCTGGAGGAATTTGCGGAGGTTGGTGTCGTGGACCTGCTGGTCATGGCCGCAGATGGTGACGTTATCCAGATACGGGAACGTTGCACGTAAGCCGTACCGGTCAACCATTCGGTCCATCTCACGCTGGAAGACCGAGACCCCATTAGTGACACCAAAGGGAACTCTTAAAAATTGATAGAGCCACCCATCTGCTTCGAAGGCAGTGTACTTGCGGTCACTATTACGGAGGGGTAGCTGGTGGTAGGCGGACTTGAGGTCCACCGTGGAGAAGACCTTGTATTGCGCGATCCTGTTCACCAGGTCGGCTATACGGGGGAGAGGGTACGCGTCCAACTGCGTAAACCTGTTGATGGTCTGACTGTAGTCAATGACCATCCTAAACTTCTCCCCTTTCTTTACCACCACTTCTTGAGCTCTCCAGGGACTGTTGCTCGCTTCGATGACCCCTTCCCCCAGCAGCCTTTGGACCTCTGACCTGATGAAGGTCCGGTCCTGGGCACTGTACCGTCTGCTCCTGGTGGCGACGGGTTTGCAATCCGGGGTGAGGTTCGCAAACAGGGAAGGCGAGTCGACCTTAAGGGTCGCGAGGCCGCAGACAGTAAGGGGGGTATAGAGCCGCCGAATTTAACGGTCAGGCTTTGCAAATGGCATTGGAAGTCCAACCCCAGGAGGGTAGCCGCGCAGAGGTGCGGCAGGACGTATAGGCGCAAATTGTTGAATCTCCTGCCTTGGACAGTGAGGTTCGCTAGGCAGAACCCCTTTATCTCCACCGAGTGTGACCCTGAGGCCAGGGAGATCCTTTGGTTTACAGGGTGGGTTACAAGTGAACAGCGCCTTACCGTGTCGGGGTGAACAAAGCTTTCCGTGCTCCCAGAGTCGATCAGGCAGGACGTCTCGTGGCCGTTGATGAGGACCGTCGTTGTGGCTGTTGCAAGCGTCAGGGGTCGACTTTGGTCCAGCGTCACCGAGGCCAGATGAAGCAATTGCGACGTTCTGGTCGGGCAGCATGTAGTCGGCCGTGCTGGGGGCCTGGGGCCCCATCCAAGATGGCGTCACCCATGGGTCGCACATGGTGTCCGGGGATGGACAAGATGGCGGCGGGGATGGACAAAATGGCGGCGCCCACCCGTCCAGCGTGGGGTCCGGGGGGCAGGATCGCTGCACCCGTGGGTCGCACGTGGCCCTAGGATAGGGGGGTGGCGGTGAGCGCTGGCCGCTCGGGGCCTGAAGTGGGGGTTGCCGCGGCGGAAATAGTCGCTGGAGACCGCGGCCATGGCGCGGGCCTGGCAGACCCCCACAAAGTGGCCCTTCTTGCCGCACCCTTTGCAGGCAGCGGTGCGGGCCGGGCAGCGCGGGCGGGGATGATTTGTCTGCCCGCAGAAGAAACAGCGGGGCCCGGCGGCGTTAGCGGGCCGTCTCACCGCGCAGGCCTGCGGGGTCAGGGGTAAGGTCTGTGGGGCTGCCGCTGCGGGGTGCCCCGCAGCCCAGGGGGCCGCCGCGCGATCGGGTGCCAAGGACAGCGCGTTTTGTAGGCAACGTCCATCGACCCTGCCGGGGCCCGTGCCTCTCTAAGTCCCAGAGTGTCCCTTTCTAGGAGTCTTCGGCGGATATCGGGGGAGCTCATACCTGCCACGAAAGCATCCCTGATTAAAAGTTCCGAGTGCTCGCTCCCCGAAACTTGCGGACAGCCACAGTTTCGGCCCAGCACCAGTAGCGCCCGGTAGAAATCCTCCAACGATTCCTCGGGGCTTTGCCGCCTAGTCGCAAGCAGGTGACGTGCGTAGACCTGGTTTACCGGGCGGATGTAATGTCCTTCCAGCAGTTCGATAGCGGCGGCATAGTTCTCCGCCTCCTCGATAAGGGGATAGATCCCAGGGCTGACCCGGGAGGGCATCTTCTGTCCTTCCGTGGGGGTGCCTACGGCTGTGTCGAGGTAGCCCTTAAAGCACGCCAGCCAGTGTTTAGAAATAGCAGCAGAGTTATCCGCGTGTGGGCTGAGCTGGAGGCACTCCGGTTTGATGCGGAGATCCATCCTTCCAACTGAAGTTGTAGCAGATTAAATTGATGTGCAATCAATTACACTCAAGACGAAGTGATTCCATAACTGAGGCTTTAATCTACTAGAACCTTTTCCCCAGCAGCTTCGGTACAGAAAGTGAAGGCTGCTGGGTCGGCACCGGTTCTTATACTCCGCCTCTCAGGGCGGAGCTACGTAATACAGCCAATGGTAGACTCCTGGGTTTAACCAATGGGCATCAGCCTCTCAGGTACCGCAATACCTGGTACTACCACAACCTCCTCCAGCCCCGACACCCCCTCCCTATCTCTGTAACCTCCACCAGCCCCTACACCCCCTCCCTATCTCTGTAACCTCCTCCAGCCCCTACACCCCCTCCCTATCTCTGTAACCTCCTCCAGCCCCTACACCCCCTCCCTGTCTCTGTAACCTCCTCCAGCCCCGACACCCCCTCCCTATCTCTGTAACCTCCTCCAGCCCCCACACTCCCTCCCTATCTCTGTAACCTCCTCCAGCCTCTACACCCCCTATGTATCTCTGTAACCTCCTCCAGCCCCTACACCCCCTCCCTATCTCAGTGACCTCCTCCAGCCCCGACACCCCCTCCCTATCTCTGTAACCTCCTCCAGCCCCTACACCCCCTATGTATCTCTGTAACCTCCTCCAGCCCCTACACCCCCTCCCTATCTCAGTGACCTCCTCCAGCCCCTACACCCCCTCCCTATCTCTGTAACCTCCTCCAGCCCCCTACACCCCCCTCTCTATCTCTGTAACCTCCTCCAGCCCCTACACTCCCTCCCTATCTCTGTAACCTCCTCCAGCCCCGACACCCCCTCCCTATCTCTGTAACCTTCTCCAGCCCCTACACCCCTTCCCTATCTCTGTAACCTCCTCCACCCCCGACACCCCCTCCCTATCTCTGTAACCTCCTCCAGACCCTACACCCCCTCCCTATCTCTGTAACCTCCTCCAGCCCCTACACCCCCTCCCTATCTCTGTAACCTCCTCCAGCCCCTACACCCCCTCCCTAACTCTGTAACCTCCTCCAGCCCCTACACCCCCTCCCTATCTCTGTAACCTCCTCCAGCCCCCACACCCCCTCCCAATCTCTGTAACCTCCTCCAGCCCCTACAAACCCTATGTATCTCTGTAACCTCCTCCAGCCCCTACACCCCCTCCCTATCTCAGTAACCTCCTCCAGCCCCTACTCCCCCTCCCTATCTCTGTAACCTCCTCCAGCCCCTACACCCCCTCCCTATCTCTGTAACCTCCTCCAGCCCCTACACCCCCTCCCTATCTCTGTAACTTCCTCCAGCCCCTACACCCCCTCCCTATCTCTGTAACCTCCTCCAGCCCTTACACCCCCTCCCTATCTCTGTAACCTCCTCCAGTCCCTACACCCCCTCCCTATCTCTGTAATCTCCTCCAGCCCCTACACCCCCTCCCTATCTCTGTAACCTCCTCCAGCCCCTACACCCCCTCCCTATCTCTGTAACCTCCTCCAGCCCCCTACACACCCCTCCCTATCTCTGTAACCTCCTCCAGCCCCTACACCCCCCTCCCTATCTCTGTAACCTCCTCCAGCCTGTCCCCACACCCCCTCCCTATCTCTGTAACCTCCTCCAGCCCCTACACCCCCTCCCTATCTCTGTAACCTCCTCCAGCCCCTACACCCCCTCCCTATCTCGGTAACCCCCTCCAGCCCCGACACTCCCTCCCTATCTCTGTAACCTCCTCCAGCCTACACCCCCTCCCTATCTCTGTAACCTCCTCCAGTCCCTACACCCCCTCCCTATCTCTGTAATCTCCTCCAGCCCCTACACCCCCTCCCTATCTCTGTAACCTCCTCCAGCCCCTACACCCCCTCCCTATCTCTGTAACCTCCTCCAGCCCCCTACACACCCCTCCCTATCTCTGTAACCCCCTCCAGCCCCTACACCCCCCTCCCTATCTCTGTAACCTCCTCCAGTCCCTACACCCCCTCCCTATCTCTGTAACCTCCTCCAGCCCCTACACCCCCTCCCTATCTCTGTAACCTCCTCCAGCCCCTACACCCCCTCCCTATCTCTGTAACCTCCTCCAGCCCCCTACACACCCCTCCCTATCTCTGTAACCTCCTCCAGCCCCTACACCCCCCTCCCTATCTCTGTAACCTCCTCCAGCCTGTCCCCACACCCCCTCCCTATCTCTGTAACCTCCTCCAGCCCCTACACCCCCTCCCTATCTCTGTAACCTCCTCCAGCCCCTACACCCCCTCCCTATCTCGGTAACCCCCTCCAGCCCCGACACTCCCTCCCTATCTCTGTAACCTCCTCCAGCCTACACCCCCTCCCTATCTCTGTAACCTCCTCCAGCCCCTACACCCCCTCCCTATCCCTGTAACCTCCTCCAGCCCCCTACACCCCCTCCCTATCTCTGTAACCTCCTCCAGCCCCTACACCCCCTCCCTATCTCTGTAACCTCCTCCAGCCCCTACACCCCCTCCCTATCTCTGTAACCTCCTCCAGCCTGTCCCCACACCCCCTCCCTATCTCTGTAACCTCCTCCAGCCCCTACACCCCCTCCCTATCTCTGTAACCTCCTCCAGCCCCTACACCCCCTCCCTATCTCGGTAACCCCCTCCAGCCCCGACACTCCCTCCCTATCTCTGTAACCTCCTCCAGCCTACACCCCCTCCCTATCTCTGTAACCTCCTCCAGTCCCTACACCCCCTCCCTATCTCTGTAATCTCCTCCAGCCCCTACACCCCCTCCCTATCTCTGTAACCTCCTCCAGCCCCTACACCCCCTCCCTATCTCTGTAACCTCCTCCAGCCCCCTACACACCCCTCCCTATCTCTGTAACCTCCTCCAGCCCCTACACCCCCCTCCCTATCTCTGTAACCTCCTCCAGTCCCTACACCCCCTCCCTATCTCTGTAACCTCCTCCAGCCCCTACACCCCCTCCCTATCTCTGTAACCTCCTCCAGCCCCTACACCCCCTCCCTATCTCTGTAACCTCCTCCAGCCCCCTACACACCCCTCCCTATCTCTGTAACCTCCTCCAGCCCCTACACCCCCCTCCCTATCTCTGTAACCTCCTCCAGCCTGTCCCCACACCCCCTCCCTATCTCTGTAACCTCCTCCAGCCCCTACACCCCCTCCCTATCTCTGTAACCTCCTCCAGCCCCTACACCCCCTCCCTATCTCGGTAACCCCCTCCAGCCCCGACACTCCCTCCCTATCTCTGTAACCTCCTCCAGCCTACACCCCCTCCCTATCTCTGTAACCTCCTCCAGCCCCTACACCCCCTCCCTATCCCTGTAACCTCCTCCAGCCCCCTACACCCCCTCCCTATCTCTGTAACCTCCTCCAGCCCCGACACCCCCCTCCCCGTCTCTGTAACCTCCTCCAGCCCCTACACCCCCTCCCTATCTCTGTAACCTCCTCCAGCCCCCTACACCCCCCTCCCTATCTCTGTAACCTCCTCCAGCCCCTACAACCCTCCGAGATCTCTGCGCTCCTCCAATCCCGACCTCTCGAGCTTCCCCCCCCCCCCCCGATTCCCATCGCTCCGCCATTGGCGACCGTGCCTTCAGCTGCCTGGCGGGGGGGGGGGGGGGGGGGAGCTCTGGGATTCCCTCCCTAAACCTCTCTCTGTCTCCCTCTGTGTGTGTGTGTGTGTGTGTGTGTCTCTCTCCTGTTATGAGAAACTCTGTAATCCCAGTCTTCGTGACCAAAGTTTCGGCCCCCTGTCCCTGATCTCCTCGTGGGTTCGGGGGTCAGACCCTGCCTGTTTGACCCTCCCGCGGGGCCCTCTCTGGGGGAGGTTCCATTGCTGGCCGCGCTGGGCAGAAGCAGGCCTTTGGTGCTGGTGTACCATTGGGAATTTCCTCTCGTTAGCCTGCCCCTGACACTCTGGGCTTCGAGCGTACAACTGAGTGAAACTGCGTTCGTCATCTCCGCCTTGCGGTGTCAGTGAGTCACCCACCAACTTTGAGAAAAGGGAAACTGAGAGGGCAGCGAGTTATGGGTGCAAGAGGTCCGTCTGCGCTCCGCCTCGTTGATGCTGGGAAGGGTGCGAAACTGTGCTGCATAGCACCATCCCGGGCTTTGACCCGCACTGCTGAGCACATTGTTCCCCCCCCCCCTTCTCTCCCTGGCTCCTGACGCCATCTCCCTTCGTGGCATTACCCTGTGGCCCGAGCAAAGCCTCAACCCAGGAGTCGTACTTAGCCCCCTGCTATACTCCCTGCACAGTACGACGTCTTACAGCACCCAGGTTAAAGTCCAACAGGTTTGTTTCGATGTCACTAGCTCTCGGAGCGCCGCCCCTTCCTCGGGTGAGCTACGGAGCGGCGCTCCGAAAGCGAGTGACTTCGAAACAAACCTGTTGGACTTTAACCTGGTGTTGTAAGACTTCGTACTGTGCTCACCCCAGTCCAACGCCGGCATCTCCACACACTCCCTGTACACACACGACTGCGTGGCAAAATTTGGCTCCAACTCCATCTACAAGTTTGCTGACGATACGACCGTCGTGGGCCGGATCTCGAATAACGACGAGTCGGATTTGATTTGATTTATTATTGTCACACGTATTAGTATACAGTGAAAAGTGTTGTTTCTTGCATGCTGTACAAACAATGCACACCGTACATAGGGAAGGAAGGAGAGACTGCAGAATATAATGTTACAGTTATAGCAAGGTGTAGAGAAAAGATCAACTTAATACGAGGCAGGTCCATTCAAAAGCCTGATGGCAGCAGGGAAGAAGCTGTTCTTGAGTCGGTTGGTACGTGACCTCAAACTTTGGTATCTTTTTCCTGACGGAAGAAGGTGGAAGAGAGCATGTCCGGGGTGCGTGGGGTCCTTAATTATGCTGGCGGCCTTTCCGAGGCAGCGGGAATTGTAGACAGAGTCGATGGATGGGGGGCTGGTTTGCGTGATGGACTGGGCCACGTTCACGACCTTTTGTAGTTTCCTGCGGTGTTGGGCAGAGCAGGCTCCATACCAAGCTGTGATACAACCAGAAAGAATGCTTTCGATGGGGCATCTGTAGAAGTTGGTGAGGGTCGTAGCTGACATGCCAAATTTCCTCAGTCTTCTGAGAAAGTTGAGTCGTTGGCGGGCTATAGTGTCGGCATGGGGGGGACCAGGACAGGCTGTTGGTGATCTGTGTGGCAATATGCATCACTGTAAAGATACAAGGGGTTAATATAAATACATGTAGACTAGCTAGACACTAGAGGGAGCACCAGAGGCATGACACACAGACTCTCAACTGGTACCATGTCTTGTTACGCTCTCGGTGTAGCATAAGCGACTTCCTTGTGGTGCACTTGACAAAGGAAGGTTCAGACGTGGAGATAACTTCAACACGTTTATTAAACTATTTACACTTCTCCTACTCGGGTTCGACACTACTGCTAATCCTACTATAGCTGCCCAGACTGACTAACCAGTTGCTGCAATCCACGTGGTGGGTGTAATATTGAATCAACCCTGTGTCGCTACTCACTGACTGTCTCCACTGGAAAGAGGCAGATCATGTGTGTGGTGTCCTTTATATATATGGGTTGGTGTAATGCCCCCCTGTGGTCGTGTCACCTCTGTGTGATCGTGAATGCCCATTGGTCGTGTCCTATCTAACTGATCTATTGGTTGAGTGCCTGTGTGTCATGTCTCTGGTGCTCCCTCTAGTGTCTAGCTAGTTTACATGTATTTACATTAACCCCTTGTGTCTTTACAGTGATGCATATCACCACAATCTGTACGCCTAAAAACTTGAAGCTCTCGACCCTTTCTACTTCGTTCCCATTGATGTAGGCAGGGGCATGTTCTCCACTATGCTTCCTGAAGTCGATGACAATCTCCTTTGTTTTGTTCACATTGAGGGAGAGATTATTGTCGTCGCACCAGTTCACCAGATTCTCTATCTCATTCCTATACTCTGTCTCGTCATTGTTTGAAATCCGACCCACGACGGTGGTGACATCAGCAAATTTGAAAGTCGAGCTGGAGGGGATTTCGGCCACACAGTCATAGGTGTGTAAGGAGTATAGTAGGGGGCTGAGGACACAGCCTTGTGGGGCACCGTACTGAGTCAGAATACAGGAGGGAGATAGAGAACCTAGTGGAGTGGTGTAGCGACAACAATCTCTCCCTCAATGCCAGCAAAACTAAAGAGCTGGTCATTGACTTCAGGAAGCAAAGTGTCGTACACACCCGTCTGCATCAATGGGGCCGAGGTGGAGATGGTTAGCAGCTTCAAATTCGGCATGTCCACATTGACTCTTACCAACTTTTACAGATGCACCATAGAAAGCATCCTATTGGGCTGCATCACAGCCTGGGTATGGCAACTGCTCGGCCCAGGACCGTAAGAAACTTCAGAGAGTCGTGAACACCGTCCAGTCCATCACACGAACCTGCCTCCCATCCATTGACTCCATCTACACCTCCCGCTGCCTGGGGAAAACGGGCAGCATAATCAAAGATCCCTCCCACCCGGCTTACTCACTCTTCCAACTCCTTCCATCGGGCGGGAGATACAGAAGTCTGAGAACATGCACGAACAGACTCAAAAACAGCTTCTTCCCCACTGTCACCAGACTCCTGAATGACCTCCTGATGGACTGAACTGCTCTCTCCACACATCTTCTCTACTGTTGTAGCACTACATTCATGTATGCTTCGTCCGATGTCTGTGTATTTACATTGTGTATTTCATGTTTACCCTATCAATCTCCAATTTGAAAGAAAGAAGGTAGAATCAGGTGTAAAGTTGTTACAGTTAAATAAAGGTAACTACAGGGGCATGAGGGAGGAACTGACGAAAATCGACTGGGAGCAGAGCCTAGTGGGAAAGACAGTAGAACAGCAATGGCAGGAGTTTCTGGGAGGAATTGAGGACACAGTACAGAGGTTCATCCCAAAGAAAAGAAAGGTTATCAGAGGAGGGATTAGGCAGCCATGGCTGACAAAGGAAGTTAGGGAATGCGTCAAAGCAAAAGAGAAAGCCTATAATGTGGCAAAGAGTAGTGGGTAGTCAGAAGATTGGGAAGGCTACAAAAACAAACAGAGGATAACAAAGAGAGAAATAAGGAAAGAGAGGATCAAATATGAAGGTAGGCTAGCCAGTTACATTAGGAATGATAGTAAAAGTTTCTTTAAATACATTAAAAACAAACGGGAGGCAAAAGTAGACATTGGGCCGCTCCAAAATGACGCTGGTAATCTAGTGATGGGAGACAAGGAAATAGCTGAGGAACTAAATAAGTACTTTGCGTCAGTCTTCACAGTAGAAGACATGAGTAATATCCCAACAATTCCGGAGAGTCAGGGGGCAGAGTTGAATATGGTAGCCATCACAAAGGAGAAAGTGCTCGAGAAATTAAGAGGTCTAAAAATTGATAAATCTCCGGGCCCAGATGGGCTACATCCTAGAGTTCTAAAGGAGATAGCTGAAGAAATAGTGGAGGCGTTAGTTATGATCTTTCAAAAGTCACTGGAGTCAGGGAAAGTCCCAGCGGATTGGAAAATCGCAGTTATAACCCCCCCTGTTCAAGAAGGGAACAAGGAAAAAGATGGAAAATGATAGGCCAATTAGCCTAACCTCGGTTGTTGGCAAGATTCTAGAATCCATTGTTAAGGATGAGATTTCTAAATTCTTGGAAGTGCAGGGTCGGATTAGGACAAGTCAGCATGGATTTAGTAAGGGGAGGTCGTGCCTGACAAACCTGTTGGAGTTCTTTGAAGAGATAACAAATAGGTTAGACCAAGGAGAGCCAATGGATGTTATCTATCTTGACTTCCAAAAGGCCTTTGATAAGGTGCCTCACGGGAGACTGCTGAGTAAAATAAGGGCCCATGGTATTCGAGGCAAGGTACTAACATGGATTGACGATTGGCTGTCAGGCAGAAGGCAGAGAGTTGGGATAAAAGGTTCTTTTTTGGAATGGCAACCGGTGACGAGTGGTGTCCCGCAGGGTTCAGTGTTGGGGCCACAGCTGTTCTCTTTATATATTAACGATCTAGATGACGGGACTGGGGGCATTCTGGCTAAGTTTGCCGATGATACAAAGATAGGTGGAGGGGCAGGTAGTATGGAGGAGGTGGGGAGTCTGCAGAAAGATTTAGACAGTTTAGGAGAGTGGTCCAAGAAATGGCTGATGAAATTCAACGTGGGCAAGTGCGAGGTCTTGCACTTTGGAAAAAGGAATAGAGGCATGGGCTATTTTCTAAACGGTGACAAAATTCATAATGCTGAAGTGCAAAGGGACTTGGGAGTCCTAGTCCAGGATTTTCTAAAGGTAAACTTGCAGGTTGAGTCCGTAATTAAGAAAGCAAATGCAATGTTGTCATTTATCTCAAGAGGCTTGGAATATAAAAGCAGGGATGTAGTTCTGAAGCTTTATAAAGCATTAGTTAGGCCCCATTTAGAATACTGTGAACAATTTTGGGCCCCACACCTCAGGAAGGACATACTGGCACTGGAGCGGGTCCAGCGGAGATTCACACGGATGATCCCAGGAATGGTAGGCCTAACATACGATGAACGTCTGAGGATCCTGGGATTATATTCATTGGAGTTTAGGAGGTTGAGGGGAGATCTAATAGAAACTTACAAGATAATGAATGGCTTAGATAGGGTGGATGTAGGGAAGTTGTTTCCATTAGCAGGGGAGACTAGGACCCGGGGGCACAGCCTTAGAATAAAAGGGAGTCACTTTAGAACAGAGATGAGGAGAAATTTCTTCAGCCAGAGAGTGGTTGGTCTGTGGAATTCATTGCCACAGAGGGCGGTGGAGGCCGGGACGTTGAGTGTCTTTAAGACAGAAGTTTTGATAAATTCTTGATTTCTCGAGGGATTAAGGGCTATGGAGAGAGCGCGGGTAAATGGAGTTGAAATCAGCCATGATTGAATGGTGGAGTGGACTCGATGGGCCGAATGGCCTTACTTCCGCTCCTATGTCTTATGGTCTTAAAACTTTATCCCCACTGGCAAAACTGCGAACTTTGGATTTCTTGTCCGCTACCCGTCTCATCACATTTTGTGCAACTTTCAAATGTCTAGCCAATTCACCTGCTCTATTTAATCGTTCCCTAAAATTTGACACATAATCCAAAACCGTAATTTTCGATTTCTCACTCACCAATTTTTCTTGAATCAATTTAAGTGGTCCTCTTACCTCATGATCAAAAATTAGTTAAAAGGACTGAATTTGGTTGGCTCATTAGGTGCATCCCTAATTGCAAACAGTACGAATGGAATCCTTTATCCCAATCCTCTGGATAATCTTGACAATAAGCCCTCAACATTGTCTTTAATGTCTGATGCCACCTTTCTAATGCTCCCTGCGATTCTGGATGGTACGCAGTTGATTTAAATAGTTTTATTCCTAAGCTATCCATAACTTCTTTGAATAATTTTGAAGTAAAATTTGATCCTTGATCCGATTGTATTTCTGTGGGTAGTCCATTTCAAGTAAAGAATTTAAGTAACTCCTCCACAATCCTTTTAGTTGTAATATTACGTACTAGAATGGCCTCTGGAAACCTGGTAGACACATCCATTACAGTCAAAAGATATTGATTCCCACTTTTTGTTTTAGGAAGCGGTCCTACACAATCAATTATGACCCTCGTAAAAGGTTCCTCAAATGCTGGAATGGGTATTAAGGGCGCTGGTTTTATCGCTGCTTGAGGTTTCCCTATCACTTGACATGTGTGACATGATTGGCAAAATTTAACTACATCTTTATGTAGTCCAGGCCAATAAAAATGTTTCTGGATTTTAGCTTGAGTTTTCCTTACTCCCAAATGACCTCCCACTGGTACCTCATGTGCTACTCGCAACACCTCCTTTCTATACCCTACCGGCAATACTACTTGATGAACCTCTGCCCACTTTTCATCCGCCTGCATATGTAAAGGTCTCCATTTTCTCATCAAGACATCATTTTTATGGTAATAACACTCTGGTATACTCTCATATTCCTCTTCCGTATATGCTTTCTGATATATCCATTTTATTTCTACATCTTTCTGTTGTAACTCCGTCAATTTTCCTGAACTAAAAATCGTCCACCTGTTCTTGTTCTTTTTCAACCATCTGATCAAAAATCGTTTCTGATAATTGCACTTCAACTTCATCTTCACTCTTTGATTTCTCCTCTTGTCTTAACCTGTGACTTTGCGACCTTGTTACTACACAATCCGGAAAAATCCCAGGATATTCGTCCTTCAACCCTTCAGTTGTCTGATTTTCCACTGGCTTACCAACCACAGTAGGCATCACTCCCACCTGCGATCCAGCTACATCATTACCCAAGATAAACTGTTTTCCGGGACAAGATAGTTTCTCTATTACTCCTACTACCACTTCACCACTCTTCACTGGACTTTCCAACCTTACCTTATATAATGGAACGCTACTCCTCTCACCCTGAATTCCACATATCACCACCTTTTCTGGCAACATTCTTCCCAAACTACATAATACCTCATCTCTTTCCATTAAAGATTGACTAGCCCCTGTATCTCTTAAAATTGTGACTTCTTTACCTGCTCCTCCTGATACACATGAGTAAACTTTGCCCACACAAGTAAATTCTTTAAATACATCTGGCACCTTCTTAACAATTACTTCTTGAACAGGCTGTACAATCGTTTGCACCTCCTTCGCTTCCCTTGGGCTTTCCTTTACCACTTTAACAAACCCCAGTGTCTTATCCTGTTTTACCACATCAGCCTTCCCAGTGCTTTTCTTCAACCACCAACACTGTGACTTTACATGGCCTAGTCTATTACAGTGAAAACATCTGAAACTTTTCATTTCTTTTCCACCCTCCTGGATTTCTTTTTTAATCTGAGGTACACTCTCTTTATTGTCTCCCATCAGATCACCTTTACCGTTACCACTTGAGTATTTCTCATGTCCCCAGTTTCTATCCCTCACCGGCTGAAACTGATGTCGGAAACCAATCTTTGGTTTATGAACTAATTCATAATCATCTGCCATTTCTGCTGCTAATCTCACAGTTTTAACCCTCTGTTCTTCCACATGAGTTCTCACTACATCAGGAATTGAATTTTTAAACTCCTCCAAAAGTATAATTTCTCTGAGAGCGTCTATTTTCAAATCCCTTATCCACCTATCAAAATTACTCTGTTTGAGCCTTTCAAACTCCATGTATGTTTGACCAAATTCTTTCCTTAAATTTCTAAACCTTTGACTGTAAGCTTCAGGCACTAACTCATATGCACTTAAGATGGATTTCTTCACCTCCTCATACGTTCCAGATACCTCCTCCGGTAGTGATGCAAACACTTCACTAGCCCTACCTATCAGCTTTGTTTGAATCAGTAATACCCACATGTCCTGTGGCCATTTCATTTATTTAGCTACCTTCTCAAATGAAATGAAAAAGGCTTCTACCTCCTTCTCATCAAACCTTGGCAATGCTTGGATATATTTAAATAGATCCCCACAATGACTTCGACTATGACGCTCTGTCTCATTATCCTCATCCATCTCCTCCAACTGTACATGTCCCTTTGCGTCTGCCAATATTAACTGATTGTCATGTTTCAGAGCCATTTTCCGAAGTTCAAACACTCTCTCTTTTTCCTTTTCCTCTCTATCTCTTTCTTTGTTTCTTTCTTCTCTCACCTTTTCTTTTTCCTCTCTCTCTCTTTCTCTTTCTTTTTCCTCTCTCTCACTCTCGTATTCAAGCCGCTTTAATTCTTTCTCATGTTACATTTGTTTAATTTGCAACTGAATTTTTGCCATTTCCAATGAGTCAAACTCTATTTCAGGCAATTTTAAATGCTTAGCCACTGCCATAATTACCTCATCTTTTCACATTTAGTCAGGTAATGTTAACTGCAATATTTTTGCCAGACCCAACAGTCTGCTTTTCGTTTCTGTCCGTAAAGTACCACGTGTGACAGTCTCCACCCCCAAAAACTTCTGAGCCTCTGAAAGAGCCATTGTCCACAACACACTCCCCACTTAAACTAAAATACCACACCGGAAAAGCAACAATCCTTCACTGTCTTTAAGTTCACAAAAGCCAACCCAATAGATAGACTTTTATCCCCCTCGAGCCCCCAATTGTTATGGGCGAGGCTTTTTCAGAACCCCAAAATGTATTATGGAGTTCAACCAACCTCCCCCTTTAATGTATTTGTTGCTTTTCCTAGCACACGGCTTGTTCCCCAGGTGTGGGATTACAATTATTGACACGTGGGTTTTTAAACACAAAACAATGTTTATTCCATGAACTCAACTTAACATCTTAAATAAACATTGGATCTCTTAACACCCCTTACTTCAAAGATAACTCCGAAAATATTGCAACAGTAAATAATTCCTCAAAATGTTCCTTCAAACTTCCAAGAGACTTAACACCTTTAAACAGAATCACAACAGGTTAAAGGCTTTACTATTATGAGTTTAAATCACCCAAATGATCCAGAGATAGTCTTTCATGGCAGAGATCCAGCTCACTGCAAAACACAGACACACACCCAGCTCTTTTCAAACTGCAAAACTAAACTGCAAAATGGCTGATCTAAAGCCCAGCTCCACCCACTCTCTGACATCACTGTTTTCTTAAAGGTACATTGCTTAAACATCCATGTCTTAAAGGTACTCCCACATGACAGAAAACACTTCTTTCTCCTTCTGCAGTCCAAAGCAGCGAAAGCCTCTCTCTAACCTCACAGCCAGAGCCCAAATGTGCTACAAGTCACATGATAAGAGACTAAACCTTTCTTAAAGGGACACTGACATGACATGACTGTGGGAAGGGGACAGAATGCCCAAGGATACCAACTTTTTGAAGGGAACAACAATTTATACCACACGAGGAGAGAGCCATGATTGGCAGGCCACTGGCCCTTGATTGGTAGAGACAGCGCCATGGAGAACGCACCAGGGGACAGTTAACTGCTGAGCCATTGTTTGGATTAAAACCAGGCAGGGTGGCGGCCTCCGATTGGTCAAGAGGAATGAACCAGGGAACGGCTGTCACTTCAAGCTCCTTCAGCACCCAGAGCACAAGCCCATTGCAGGGGTTCAAGTCCCACCCCGGGTGAACGGTGGAATTTAAGTTTGATTCATAAAATCCGGAATCGAGAAGCGGGTCTGGATAACGGCGATCGTGAGAACGATCACCGATTGACGTTAAAATAAACCCATCTGGTTCACTAATGTCCCCTTTAGGGAGGGAAATCTGCCGCCCTCACCCCGGTCTGGCCTACACGTGACACCAACCACCCCCCGCCCCCCCACATCCCGCCACACACACAGAGCGATTCTTAAACACGCCTCTGAAATGGCCCAAGTGAGACGCTCAGTTCGAGGGGCAATTAGGGACGGGCAACAAATGATGGGCACTCGCCCAGCGACGCCCCACAACCCCGTAAAAGAATAAATTAAAAATTGATTTGTTGAGGAACCATGGCCGCCTGTTCCGGGCCTCAAATACAAAGGCAAGGTCTTCGAACTCTGAACGTTGGATTTAAATCACAGAGAATCCCTTCAGTGCAGAAGGAGGCCATTCGCCCCATCGAGTCTGCAGCGACCTTTGAAAGTGCACCTTACCCAGGCCCACTCCCCCACCTTATGCCTGCAACCCCCCCCCTAATCTGCACATCTTTGGACACTAAGGGACAATTTAGCATGGCCAATCCACCCAACCTGCACATCTTTGGACACTAAGGGACAATTTAGCACGGCCAATCCACCTAACCCGCACATCTTTAGACACTAAGGGGCAATTTAGCACGGCCAATCCACCTAACCTGCACATCTTTGGACACTAAGGGACAACTTAGCACGGCCAATCCACCTAACCTGCACATCTTTGGACACTAAGGGACAACTTAGCACGGCCAATCCACCTAACCTGCACATCTTTGGACACTAAGGGACAATTTAGCACGGCCAATCCACCTAACCCGCACATCTTTGGACACTAAGGGACAATTTATCACGGCCAATCCACCTAACCTGTACATCTTTGGACACTAAGGGACAATTTAGCACGGCCAATCCACCTAACCTGCACATCTTTGGACACTAAGGGGCAATTTAGCACGGCCAATCCACCTAACCTGCACATCTTTGGACACTAAGGGCAATTTAGCACGGCCAATCCACCTAACCTGCACATCTTTGGACACTAAGGGACAATTTAGCACGGCCAATCCACCTAACCTGCACATCTTTGGACACTAAGGGACAATTTAGCACGGCCAATCCACCTAACCTGCACATCTTTGGACACTAAGGGGCAATTTAGCACGACCAATCCACCTAACCTGCACATCTTTGGACACTAAGGGGCAATTAGCACGGCCAATCCACCTAACCTGCACATCTTTGGACACTAAGGACTATTTAGCACGGCCAATCCACCTAAACTGCACATCTTTGGACACTAAGGGACAATTTAGCACAGCCAATCCACCTAACCTGTACATCTTTAGACACTGAGGGACAATTTAGCACGGCCAATCCACCTAACCCGCACATCTTTGGACACTAAGGGGCAATTTAGCACGGCCAATCCACCTAACCCGCACATCTTTGGACACTAAGGGACAATTTATCACGGCCAATCCACCTAACCTGTACATCTTTGGACACTAAGGGACAATTTAGCACGGCCAATCCACCTAACCTGTACATCTTTGGACACTAAGGGGAAATTTAGCACGGCCAATCCACCTAACCTGCACATCTTTAGGCACTGAGGGACAATTTAGCACGGCCAATCCACCTAACCTGCACATCTTTGGACACTAAGGGACAATTTAGCACGGCCAATCCACCTAACCCGCACATCTTTAGACACTAAGGGACAATTTAGCACGGCCAATCCACCTAACCTGCACATCTTTGGACACTAAGGGACAATTTAGAACGGCCAATCCACCTAACCTGCACATCTTTGGACACTAAGGGACAACTTAGCACGGCCAATCCACCTAACCTGCACATCTTTGGACACTAAGGACAACTTAGCACGGCCAATCCACCTAACCTGCACATCTTTGGACACTAAGGGACAATTTAGCACGGCCAATCACCTAACCCGCACATCTTTGGACACTAAGGGACAATTTATCACGGCCAATCCACCTAACCTGTACATCTTTGGACACTAAGGACAATTTAGCACGGCCAATCCACCTAACCTGTACATCTTTGGACACTAAGGGGAAATTTAGCACGGCCAATCCAACCTAACCTGCACATCTTTAGGCACTGAGGGACAATTTAGCACGGCCAATCCACCTAACCTGCACATCTTTGGACACTAAGGGACAATTTAGCATGGCCAATCCACCCAACCTGCACATCTTTGGACACTAAGGACAATTTAGCATGGCCAATCCACCTAACCTGCACATCTTTGGACACTAAGGGGCAATTTAGCACGGCCAATCCACCTAACCTGCACATCTTTGGACACTAAGGGAAAATTTAGCACGGCCAATCCACCTAACCCGCACATCTTTGGACTGTGGGAGGAAACCGGAGCACCCGGAGGAAACCCATGCAGACACGGGGAGAACGTGCAGACTTCGCACAGACAGTGACCCAAGCCGGAATCGGACCCGGGACCCTGGTGCCACTCCGCGACAGAACTAAAAAGAAAAAGCACACCAGCGCCTATAATTCCTCAGGAAACTAAGGAAATTCGGCATGTCCACATTGACTCTTCCCAACTTTTACAGATGCACCATAGAAGCATCCTATCGGGCTGCATCACGCCTGGGTATGGCAACTGCTCGGCCCAGGACCTCAAGAAACTTCAGAGAGTATGGCTGGATGGTGATCTGGCTTGGGGGAGGGGAGGGGGGGTGGGCTGGGTTGCTGCTGTATTGGCCAAAGGGAGCTGGAGGTAGAAGAGGGAGTCGGGGCAGGGGTCCGCCACCTGGGGGACTGCAGGCACGTGGCTGGCCTAAAGAAGGGTGGGTAGCCCCCTGATCCGGCTGATAACATGGAATGTCAAGAGGGCCCGGGTGTTCGCGCACTTAAAGGGACTGAAGGCAGACGCGGTCATGCTGCAGGAGACTCACTTGAAGGTGGCAGATCAGGTCAGGCTGAGCAAGGGATGGGGAGGGCAGGTCTTTCACTCGGGGCTGGGTGCGAAGAACAGAGGGGTTGCGATACTGGTGGGGAAGCGGGCGTAGTTTGAGGCAATGAATATTGTGGCGGATAATGGAGGTCGATACGTGATGGTGAGTGGTAGGTTGCAGGGGACGCGGGTGGTACTGGTGAACGTATATGCCCCGAATTGGGGTGATGCCGGATTTATGAAACGGGTGTTGGGTCGTTTCCGGATCTGGAGGCAGGGAGCTTGATAATGGGGGGACTTCAACACGGTGCTGGACCCAGCACTGGACCGTTCCAGGTCCGGGACGAGTAAGAGGCGGCTGCGGCCAGGTGCTCAGGGGGTTTATGGACCAGAGGGGGGGGGGTGGATCCATGGAGGTTTGCCAGGCGGTGGCCAGAGAATTTTGTTTTCTCTCCCACGTCCATGAAGCCTATTCCCGGATAGATTTCTTTATAATGAGTAGGACACTAATCTCGAAAGTGGAGGAACGGAATATTCGGCTAAAGCCATCTCGGACCACGCCCCGCACTGGGTAGAGCTGGAGTTGGGGGAGGAGAGGGACCAGCGCCCGCTGTGGCGCCTCGATGTGGGACTGTTGGCGGATGAGGAGGTGTGCGGGCGGGTGCGGGGGTGTATTCATAGATACTTGTAGGCCAACGACAATGGGGAGGTGCAGGTAGGGGTCGTCTGGGAGGCTCTGAAGGCGGTGGTTAGGGGAGAGCTCATTTCCATTAGGGCCCATAGGGAGAAGAGAGAGAGGAGGGAGAGGTTGGTGGGGGAGATTTTAAGGGTGGACAGGAGCAATGCAGAGGCCCCTGAGGAGGGGCTGCTTAGGGAGCGACGAAGCCTCCAAATGGAATTTGATCTGTTGACCACGGGGAAAGCAGAGGCACAGTGGAGGAAAATGCAGGGGGCGGTATATGAGTATGGGGAGAAGGCGAGCCGGATGCTGGCACATCAGCTTCGTAAGAGGGAGGCAGCGAGGGAGATTGGTGGAGTTAAGGATAGCGGGGGGAATACGGTGCGGAGTGCGGTGAGAATTAACAAGGTATTTAGGGACTTCTATGGGGATCTGTACAGGTCTGACCCTCGGAGGGGGGGAGGGGATGCGGCGATTCTTGGTCCAACTGAGGTTCCCGAGGGTGGAGGAGGAGCAGGTGGCTGGTTTGGGGGCGCCGATTGGGCTGGAGGAGCTGGTTAAAGGATTGGGGAGTATGCAGGCGGGGAAGGCCCCGGGACCGGACGGGTTCCCGGTTGAATTTTACAGAAAGTATGTGGACCTGCTGGGCCCGTTGCTGGTGAGAACTTTTAATGAGGCGAGGGAGGAGGGGACCCTGCCCCCGACAATGTCCGGGCGCTGATTTCGTTGATTTTGAAGCGGGATAAAGATCCATTGCAATGTGGATCGTACAGGCCGATTTCGCTCCTCAATGTAGACGCTAAGTTGTTGGCGAAGGTGCTGGCTACGAGGATTGAGGACTGTGTCCCGGGGGTGATCCATGAGGACCAGACGGGGTTTGTGAAGGGCAGGCAGTTAAACGCCAATGTGCGGAGGCTCTTAAATGTGATCATGATGCCCTCGGTGGAGGGGAAGCGGAGGTAGTGGCGGTAGTGGATGCGGGAGGCCTTTGATCGGGTGGAGTGGGAGTATCTCTGGGAAGTGCTTGGGAGGTTTGGTTTCGGGGAAGGGTTCATAGGATGGGTCAGGCTGTTACATAGGGCCCCAGTGGCGAGTGTGGCTATGAACCGACGGAGGTCGGAGTACTTTAGGTTGTACCGCGGGACGAGGCAGGGGTGCCCCTTATCCCCCTTGTTGTTTGCACTGGCAATTGAGCCGCTGGCCATGGCACTGAGGGTGTCTAGGAAATGGAGGGGGTTGGTCCGGGGGGGGAGGAACACCGGGTGTTGTTATATGCTGATGACCTGTTGATATATGTGGCAGATCCAGTGGAGGGGATGGCGGAGGTTATGCGGATCCTCAGGAGTTTGGGGACTTCTCGGGCTATAAACTCAACGTGGGGAAGAGTGAGCTCTTTGTGGTGCACCCGGGGGACCAGGGAAGGGCGATAGACGAGCTACCGCTGAAGAGGGCGGAGAGGAGCTTCCGATACCTGGGGATCCAGGTAGCTAGGAGCTGGGGGGGCCTGCACAAGCTCAATTTGACACGGTTGGTGGAGCAGATGGAGGAGGATTTCAAGAGATTGGATATGCTGCCACTCTCCCTGGCGGGTAGGGTGTAGTCGGTCAAGATGACGGTCCTCCTGAGGTTCCTGTTTGTGTTCCAGTGCCTGCCCATCCTAATCCCCAAGACTTTTTTTAAACGGGTAAGCAGGAGCATTATGGGATTCATATGGGTGAATAAGACCCCGAGGGTGAAGAGGGTGTTTTTGGAGCGTAGCAGGGACAGGGGGGGGGGGGGGGGGGGGGGGGTTGGCGCTGCCGAATCTATGTGGCTATTATTGGGCAGCTAATGTGGCGATGATCCGTCAGTGGGTAATGGAGGGAGAGGGGGGTGGCGTGGAAGAGGCTAGAGGTGGCGTCTTGTGTGGGCACGAGTCTGGGTCGCTGCCGACAAGGTACGCCACGAGTCCGGTGGTGGCGGCGATTCTGAAGATCTGGGGGGCAGTGGAGGCGACATAGGGGCGAGGTGGGGGCCTCGGTCTGGTCCCCGATACGAGAGAACCACAGGTTCGTTCCGGGTAGGATGGATGGGGGGTTTCTGAGCTGGCATCGGGCAGGGATTAAAAGAATGGGGGACCCTAGTCATCGATGGGACTTTTTGCGAGCCTAGGGGCGCTGGAGGAGAAATTTGGGTTACCCCCCCGCCCCCGGGAATGCTTTTAGGTACATGCAAGTGAGGGCCTTTGTGAGACGGCAGGTGAGGGAATTTCTGCTGCTCCAGCACGAAGGATTCAGGACAGGGTGATTTCGGGTGTATGGGTTGGAGAAGGCAGGGTTTCGGCGATCTACCAGGAGCTGAAAGAAGGGGAGGAGGCCTCGGGGAGGAGTTAAAGGGTAAGTGAGAGGAGGAGCTGAATGAAGATCTGTGGGCTGATGCCCTGAGTAGGGTTAATTTTTCCTCCTCTTGCGCCAGGCTCAGCCTAATACATTTCAAAGTTGACCATGGGGCGCATATGACAGGGGCGAGGTTGAGGAGGTTTTTTGGGGTGGAGGACAGGTGTGTGAGGTGCTCGGGGAGCCCAGCTAATCACGCCCATATGTTCTGGACATGCCCGGCACTGGAGGGGTTCTGGAGGGGCTTTACGAGGACTGTGTCCAAGGTGGTGAAAGCCCGGGCCAAGCCGAGCTGGGGGATTATTTGGGGTATCGAACGAGCCGGGGGTGCAGGAGCCGAAAGAGGCCGGTCTTCTGGCCTTTGCGTCCCTGGTAGCCCGGCGGAGGACCCTACTAACGTGGAGGATGCGAAGCCCCCAAGCGTGGAAGCTTGGATTAACGATATGGCAGAGTTCATCAAGCTGGAAAGGATAAAGTTTGCCTTGCGAGCGTCTGTGCAGGGGTTCTCCAGGCGGTGGCAACCGTTCCTAGACTTTCTCGCGGAACGTTAGGTGGAGGTCAGCAGCAGCAGCAACCCGGGGGGGGGGGGGCGTTTGGTTTTTCTGTTCTGTTTAGGTTAGAGTGAGGCGTATTCCTTACTGGCGTGTTTATTTGTTAAATGGGGGTTATTGTATTTTGTTGGAAATCTCATGTTTAATTTTTGCTGGGTTTGGGCTTTATTCTGTTTGGAGTGTTTTTGTTGAAAATTGAATAAATATATTTTTTAAAAACTTCAGAGAGTCGTGAACACCGCCCAGTCCGTCACACGAACCCGCCTCCCGTCCACTGACTCCATCCACACCTCCCGCTGCCTGGGGGAAGCGGGCAGCATAATCAAAGACCCCTCCCACCCGGCTTACTCACTCTTCCAACTTCTTCCATCGGGCGGGAGATACAGAAGTCTGAGAACACGCACGAACAGACTCAAAAACAGCTTCTTCCCCACTGTCACCAGGCTCCTAAATGACCCTCTTATGGTCTGAACTGATCTCTCCACACATCTTCTCTACTGTGTAACACTGCACTCTGTACGCTTCACCCGGTGTCTGTGTATTTATCGTACGTCTTGCGCTTTTTCATGTATGGAACGATTCTGCCTGGACTGAACGCAGAGCATGACCTTGTTTGAAAAATATTTTTATTCAAGGCTTTTCAACAAAAATATAAGTACGCAAATTATCAAAAGAACTTCTCATCAACCTAACAAGACCTCAACCCTCCAGCGCCCCCCCCCACCCCCCGGCACCGAGCCCCCTCCACGTCCTGCCTCCCCCATTTTAACCCCCTTACCCACCCCCCCCCCCCCCCCGCCCCCGCCCCCCGTTTCCCTTGCAGGCCCCTCGATCCTCCGTGAAGTCAATCCGGATGAATCCTTCTACTGAGCCCCGCAGAGCCAACTTGACCTTCTCCCACTTGCAGGAATTCTGCCAGGGTCGCCCCATGCTCTCCGCCCCCCCCCCCCCCCCCCCCCCAACCCCCCGTTCCCTAGGCCGCTCCTCGTCCCGCCGACATAACCAAATCCAGCTCCACGCCATCAGGGATGCAAAGGCCAGCACATTGGCGTCTTGCCGGACGATACTTTTCACTGTACCTCGGTGCACTGGACAATAAACCTAGCTTGGGGGCGGGGGGGGGGGGGGGGGGGGGGGGGGGGGGGCAGCGGTGCACGGTGGTGCAGTGGTTAGCACTGCTGCCTCGCGGCGCCAAGGACCCGGGTTCGATCCCGGCCCCGGGTCACTGTCCGCGTGGAGTTTGCACATTCTCCCCCTTGTCTGGGTGGGTCTCGCCCCCCCCTCCCCTCCCCCTCCCCCTCTCCACACAACCCAAAGATGTGGGAGGCACAGTGGTTAGCACAGCTGCCTCACAGCTCCAGGGTCCCGGCTTCAATTCCAGCCACGGGTGACTGTGTGTGTGTGTGTGTGTGGGGGGACTGCACCCGTGTCTGCGTGTGGGTTTTCTCCGCGTGCTCCGGCTTCCTCCGCTGTGAAGGTTGGCTGCGCTAAATTGCCCCCTTACGTGTCAAACAGGTCAGGTGGGGTTCCTGGGTTACAGGGACGGGGGTGGATGCGTGGGCGTAAGTGGGGCACTCGTTCCAAGGGCCGGGTGCAGACCCAATGGGCCGAATGGCCGGCTTCTGCACTGTAGCGGTTCCACGTGCAGGGTAGGTGGATTGGCCACGCCAAATTACCCCTCAATTGGAAAAACAAATTTTTTTTATAGATAAATTTAGAGTACCCAATTCCTAATTTTTTCTAATTAAGGGGCAATTTAGCGTGGCCAATCCACCCACTCTGCACAACTTTGGTTGATGGAGCTGAAACCCACACGGACCGCATGGCAGAACAGTGGGTTAGCAAGTATTGCTTCACAGGGCCGGGGAACCTGGGTTCGATCCCCGGCTCGGGTCACTGGCTGCGCGCTCGCCCCGTCGCCGCCTGCGGGTTTGCTCCGGGCACTCCGGTTGGAAAGTTCTGAGAGACGGGAGAACGCCCCGAGAGATGGGCTTGTCAGGTGAATCGGGGCGTTCCGAATTCTCCCGAACAGGCAATGTCAGCCTCCTTGTGACGTTGATAAAGATTGTCGAATAATTGGGTACTCTACATTTAATTTTAATAAAAGACCTAGTGTGCTGAGGACCCCAGTTCGAATCCCGGCCCTGGGTCACCGTCCGCGTGGAGTATGCACGTTCTCCCCGTGCCTGCGTGGGTCTCAACCCAAAAGATGTGCAGGTTAGGTGGAGGGGGCCACGCGAAATTGCCCCTTAATTGGTTAAAAAAAAAAAATTGGGCACTCTAAATTTATTTTTAAAGACCTCAAGGTGGAGGAGAGAATAGAAGTCTGAGGCGATGCCCCACCCAGTCGAAAATAGGCTGCC
>NW_027309402.1:0-36065 GCF_047496885.1 Scyliorhinus torazame | reverse complement strand
GGAGACATGGCGGCAGGGTGACCAGGGATAAGAATTAAACACCCAGGGGTATTCAGTATTTAAAAAGGAGAGACAAAAAGGAAAAGGCGGTGGGGTGCTAATTAAAGAGGACATTAATGCAATAGTGGGGAAGGATATTAGCTCTGACAATGTGGAATCTGTGCGGGTTGAGCTGAGAAACAATAAGGGGTAAAAAAAAACATTAGGGGGCGTTGTATAATAATAATCTTTATTATTGTCACAAGCAGGCTGACATTAACACTGCAATGAAGTTACTGTGAAAATCCCCGAGTCGCCACATTCCGGCGCCTGTTCAGATACACAGAGGGGGAATTCAGAATGTCCAATTCACCTAACAGCAAGTCTTCCGGGACTGTGGGAGGAAACCGGAGCACCCGGAGGAAACCCACGCAGACACAGGGAGACCGTGCAGACTCCACACAGACGGTGACCCAAGCCGGGAATCGAACCTGGGGCCCTGGTGCTGTGAAGCAACAGTGCTAACCACTGTGCTACCATTATAAATGGAACCAGAATTGTGGTGGAGAGGTTGGGAATGGCATTAAACAGGAAATTAGAGACGCAGAGGAGCTTGTTCAAGGAACAGCTACTGCGTGTCCTTGATAAGTATGTACCTGTCAGGCAGGGAGGGGGCAGTTTAGCACAGGGCTAAATCGCTGGCTTTGAAAGCAGACCAAGACAGGCCAGCAGCACAGTTCGATTCCCGTAACAGCCTCCCCGAACAGGCGCCGGAATGTGGCGACTAGGGGCTTTTCACAGTAACTTCATTTGAAGCCTACTTGTGACAATAAGCGATTTATTTCATTTCATTTCAAGTGGTTGAGCGAGGGAACCGTGGTTTACTAAAGCAGTCGAAGGAGGCTTATGTAAAGATGAGACAAAGCCCGAGAGTTACAAGTTAGCTCAGAAGGACCTAAAGAGAGAGCTAAGAAGAGCCAGGAGGGGACATGAGAAGTCTTTGGCAGGTAGGATCAAGGATAACCCCCCTCACCCCCCCTCGCTCCCCCTCTCACCCCCCCCGCTCCCCCCCTCACCCCCCCGCTCCCCCTCACACCCCCCCTCCCTCCCTCCCTTCTCCCCCCTCGCTCCCTCCCTTACCCCCCCTCACCCACCCCCCCTCGCTCCCTCACCCACCCCCCCGCTCCTTCCCTTACCCCCCCGCTCGCTCCCTCCCTTACCCCCCGCTCGCTCCCTCCCTCATCCCCCCCTCGCTCCCTCCCTCATCCCCCCCTCGCTCCCTCACCCACCCACCACCTCGCTCCCTCCCTTACCCCCCTCGCTCCCTCCCTCAACCACCCCCCCCTCGCTCCCTCAACCACCCCCCCCTCGCTCCCTCAACCACCCCCCCCTCGCTCCCTCAACCAACCCCCCCTCGCTCCCTCAACCAACCCCCCCTCGCTCCCTCAACCAACCCCCCCTCGCTCCCTCAACCAACCCCCCCTCGCTCCCTCAACCAACCCCCCCTCGCTCCCTCAACCAACCCCCCCTCGCTCCCTCAACCAACCCCCCCTCGCTCCCTCAACCAACCCCCCCTCGGCTCCCTCAACCAACCCCCCCTCGCTCCCTCAACCAACCCCCCCTCGCTCCCTCAACCAACCCCCCCTCGCTCCCTCAACCAACCCCCCCTCGCTCCCTCAACCAACCCCCCCTCGCTCCCTCAACCAACCCCCCCTCGCTCCCTCAACCAACCCCCCCTCGCTCCCTCAACCAACCCCCCCTCGCTCCCTCAACCAACACCCCCCTCGCTCCCTCAACCAACCCCCCTTCGCTCCCTCAACCAACCCCCCCTCGCTCCCTCAACCAACCCCCCCTCGCTCCCTCAACCAACTTCCCCCTCGCTCCCTCAACCTCCCCCTCGCTCCCTCAACCTCCCCCTCGCTCCCTCAACCTCCCCCTCGCTCCCTCAACCTCCCCCTCGCTCCCTCAACCCCCCCCTCGCTCCCTCAACCTCCCCCTCGCTCCCTCAACCTCCCCCTCGCTCCCTCAACCTCCCCCTCGCTCCCTCAACCTCCCCCTCGCTCCCTCAACCTCCCCCTCGCTCCCTCAACCTCCCCTCGCTCCCTCAACCTCCGCCTCGCTCCATCTCTTAACCCCCCTCGCTCCCTCACCCCCACTCGCTCCCTCCCTCACCCCTCCCTTACCCCCCTCGCTCCCTCACCCCCCTGCTCCCTCCCTTACACCCCCCTCGCTCCCTCACCCACCCCCCTCGCTCCCTCACCCCCCCCTCCCGCTCCCTCACCCCCCCTCACTCCCTCACCCCCCCCTCGCTCACCCCCCCCTCGCTCCCTCCCCCCCTCACCCACCCCCCCTCCCTCACCCACCCCCCCACACCCACCTCCCCCTCCCTCCCTTAACCCCCCACGCTCCCTCACCCCCCTCAACCCCCCCGCTCCCTCCCTTACCCCCCTCCCTCCCTTATTCCCCCCGCTCCCTCCCTTACCCCCCCGCTACCTCCCTTACCCCCCCTCGCTCCCTCCCTTACCCCCCTCGCTCCCTCACCCACCACCCCCTCGCTCCCTCACCCCCCCACGTCGCTCCCTCCCTCACCCCCCTCGCTCCCTCACCCCCCCTCGCTCCCTCACCCACCCCCTCCTCGCTCCGTCCCTGACCCCCCCCTCGCTCCCTCCCTGACCCCCCCCTCGCTCACTCACCGCCCCTCGCTCCCTCCCTTACCCCCCCTCGCTCCCTCACCCACCCCCCCTCGCTCCCTCCCTTACCCCCCCCTCGCTCCCTCACCCACCCCCCTCGCTCCCTCACCCCCCTCGCTCCATCACCCCCCTCCCGCTCCCTCACCCCCCCCGCTCCCTCACCCCCCCCCGCTCCCTCCCTCCCTCACCCCCCCCTCCCTCCCTCCCTTACCCCCCCCCTCCCTCCCTTACCCCCCGCTCCCTCCCTCCCTTACCCCCCCTCCCTCCCTTACCCCCCCTCCCTCCCTTACCCCCCCTCCCTCCCTTACCCCCCCTCCCTCCCTTACCCCCCCTCCCTCCCTTACCCCCCCCTCCCTCCCTTACCCCCCTCCCTCCCTTACCCCCCCCTCCCTCCCTTACCCCCCCTCCCTCCCTTACCCCCCCTCCCCTCCCTCAACCCCCCTCGCTCCCCTCAACCCCTCTCGCTCCCTCAACCTCCCCCTCGCGCCCTCAACCTCCCCCTCGCGCCCTCACCCTCACCCACCCCCCTTCGCTCCAACTCTTAACCCCCCCTCACTCCCTCCCTGACCCCCCCTCGCTCCCTCACCCACCCCCCCTCGCTCCCTCCCCCACCCCCACCTCACTCCCTCCCCCATCCCCCCCACCCCCCCGCTCCCTCCCCCACCCCCCCTCGCTCCCTCACCCACCCCCTCCTCGTTCCCTCCCTGACCCCCTCTCGCTCCCTCACCCACCCCCCTCGCTCCCTCACCCACCCCCCCTCTCTCCCTCCCTTAATCCCCTCGCTCCCTCACCCCCCTTGCTCCCTCCCTTACCACCCCTCGCTCCCTCACCCACCCCCCTCGCTCCCTCACCCACCCCCTCGCTCCCTCACCCCTCCTCCCGCAACCCTCACCCCCCCGCTCCCTCACTCCTCCTCCGGCAACCCTCACCCCCCTCTCCCTCACCCCCCCCCTCGCTCCCTCCCCCCCCCTCGCTCCCTCACCCACCCCCCCCTCGCTCCCTCACCCACCCCACCCCTCGCTCCCTCACCCACCCCCCCTCGCTCCCTCACCCACCCCCCCTCGCTCCCTCACCCACCCCCCCTCGCTCCATCACCCACCCCCCCCTCGCTCCATCACCCACCCCCCCTCGCTCCCTCACCCACCCACCCCCCCTCGCTCCCTCACCCACCCCCCTCGCTCCCTCACCCACCCCCCTCGCTCCCTCACCCACCCCCCTCGCTCCCTCACCCACCCCCCTCGCTCCCTCACCCACCCCCCTCGCTCCCTCACCCACCCCCCTCGCTCCCTCACCCACCCCCCCTCGCTCCCTCACCCACCCACCCTCGCTCCCTCACCCACCCACCCTCGCTCCCTCCCTTACCCCCCTCGCTCCCTCACTCCCCCTTCGCTCCCTCCCTTACACCCCCCTCGCTCCCTCCCTTACACCCCCCTCGCTCCCTCCCTTACACCCCCGTCGCTCCCTCCCTTACACCCCCACTCGCTCCCATCCCTTACACCCCCCTCGCTCCCTCCCTTACACCCCCCTCGCTCCCTCCCTTACACCCCCCTCGCTCCCTCCCTTACACCCCCCTCGCTCCCTCCCTTACACCCCCCTCGCTCCCTCCCTCATTCCCCCTCGCTCCCTCCCACACACCCCCCGCTCCCTCCCTCATCCCCCTCGCTCCCTCCCTTACCCTCCCTCGCCCACTGCCCCCTCGCTCCCTCACCCACCGCCCCCCTCACCCACCGTCCCCTCGCTCCCTCACCCACTCCCCCCCCCAACCCCCTTGGCTCCCTCCCTTACACCACCCTCGCTCCCTCCCTTACCCTCCTCGCTCCCTCCCTTACCCCCCTCGCTCCCTCACCCACCCCCCCCTCCCTACCTACCTGACCCCCCCGTCGCTCCCTCACCCACCCCCCCCAAACCCCCTCGCTCCCTCCCTTACCCCCCCTCGCTCCCTCACCCCCCCCCTCGCTCCCTCAACCCCCCTCGCTCCCTCAACCCCCCTCGCTCCCTCAACCTCCCCCCTCGCGCCCTCAACCTCCCCCTCGCTCCCTCACCCTTACCCACCCCCCTTCGCTCCATCTCTTAACCCCCCCTCACTCCCTCCCTGACCCCCCTCGCTCCCTCCCCCACACCCCCTCTCCCACACCCCCCCTCGCTCCCTCCCCCCCCTCGCTCCCTCACCCACCCCCCCCCTCGCTTCCTCACCCACCCCACCCCTCGCTCCCTCACCCACCCCACCCCTCGCTCCCTCACCCACCCCCCCTCGCTCCATCACCCACCCCCCCTCGCTCCATCACCCACACCCCCCTCGCTCCATCACCCACCGACCCCCCCCTCGCTCCCTCACCCACCGACCCCCCCTCGCTCCCTCACCCACCCCCCTCGCTCCCTCACCCACCCCCCTCGCTCCCTCACCCACCCCCCTCGCTCCCTCACCCACCCACCCTCACTCCCTCACCCACCCACCCTCGCTCCCTCACCCACCCACCCTCGCTCCCTCACCCACCCACCCTCGCTCCCTCACCCACCCACCCCTCGCTCCCTAACCCACCCCCTCGCTCCCTCCCTTACCCCCCTCGCTCCCTCCCCTTAACCCCCCCTCGCTCCCTCCCTTTCCCCCCCTCGCTCCCTCCCTTACACCCCCCTCGCTCCCTCCCTTACACCCCCCTCGCTCCCACCGTTACACCCCCCTCGCTCCCTCCCTTACACCCCCCTCGCTCCCTCCCTTACACCCCCCTCGCTCCCTCCTACCCCCCGCTCCCTCCCTCATCCCCCCTCGCTCCCTCCCACACAACCCCGCTCCCTCCCTCATTCCCCTCGCTCCCTCCCTCATCCCCCCTCGCTCCCTCCCTCATCCCCTCTCGCTCCCTCCCTTACCCTCCCTCGCCCACTGCCCCCCTCGCTCCCTCACCCACCGCCCCCTCACCCACCGCCCCCTCACCCACTCCCCCCCCAACCCCCTTGGCTCCCTCACTTACACCCCCCTCGCTCCCTCCCTTACCCTCCTCGCTCCCTCCCTTACCCCCCTCGCTCCCTCCCTTACCCCCCCTCCCTACCTACCTGACCCCCCGTCGCTCCCTCACCCACCCCCCCAAAACCCCCTCGCTCCCTCCCTTACCCCCCCTCGCTCCCTCACCCCCCCTCGCTCACCCACCCCCCCTCGCTCCCTCACCCACCCCCCTCGCTCCCTCGCCCCCCCCCGCTCCCTCGCCCACCCCTCGCTCCCTCACCCACCCCTCCCTCGCTCCTCACCCGTCCCTCGCTCCTTCACCCCCCCCTCGCTCCCTCACCCCCCCTCCCTTAACCCCCCTCGCTCCCTCCCTCACCCCCCCGCTCCCTCCCTCACCCCCCCGCTCCCTCCCTCACCCCCCCGCTCCCTCCCTCACCCCCCCGCTCCCTCCCTCACCCCCCCGCTCCCTCCCTCACCCCCCCGCTCCCTCCCTCACCCCCCCGCTCCCTCCCTCACCCCCCCGCTCCCTCCCTCATCCCCCCCACTCCCTCCCTCATCCCCCCCACTCCCTCCCTCACCCCCCCCACTCCCTCCCTTACCCCCCCCTCCCTCCCACCCTTACCCCCCTCGCTCCCTCCCTTACCCCCCCGCGCTCCCTCAACCCCCCTCGCTCCCTCAACCCCCCTCGCTCCCTCAAACCCCCTCGCTCCCTCAACCCCCCTCGCTCCCTCAACCCCCCTCGCTCCCTCAACCCCCCTCGCTCCCTCAACCTCCCCCTCGCGCCCTCAACCTCCCCCTCGCTCCCTCACCCACCCCCCTTCGCTCCATCTCTTAACCCCCCTCACTCCCTCCCTGACCCCCCCTCGCTCCCTCCCCCACCCCCCCTCGCTCCCTCCCCCACCCCCCATCCCCCCCACCACCCCCACCCCCCCGCTCCCTCCCCCACCCCCCTCGCTCCCTCCCCCACCCCCCCCTCCCCCACCCCCCCACCACCCCCACCCCCCTCCCCCACCCCCCTCGCTCCCTCCCCTCGCTCCCTCACCCACCCCTCCTCGTTCCCTCCCTGACCCCCTCTCACTCCCTCACCCACCCCCCTCGCTCCCTCACCCAATCCCCTCTCTCCCTCCCTTAATCCCCTCGCTCCCTCACCCCCCTTGCTCCCTCCCTTACCACCCCTCGCTCCCTCACCCACCCCCCTCGCTCCCTCACCCACCCCCCTCGCTCCCTCACCCACCCCCCTCGCTCCCTCACCCCCTCCTCCCGCAACCCTCACCCCCCCGGTCCCTCACTCCTCCTCCCGCAACCCTCGCCCCCCCTCTGCCTCACACCCCCTCGTTCCCTCCCCCCCTCGCTCCCTCACCCACCCCCCCTCGCTCCCTCAACCCCCCTCGCTCCCTCAACCTCCCCCTCGCGCCCTCAACCTCCCCCTCGCTCCCTCACCCTCACCCACCCCCCTTCGCTCCATCTCTTAACCCCCCCTCACTCCCTCCCTGACCCCCCCTCGCTCCCTCACCCACCCCCCCTCGCTCCCCTCCCCCACCCCCCCTCTCCCTCACCCCCCCTCGCTCCCTCCCCCCCCTCGCCCCCTCCCCCCCCCTCGCTCCCTCACCCACCCCCCCCTCGCTCCCTCACCCACCCCACCCCTCGCTCCCTCACCCACCCCACCCCTCGCTCCCTCACCCACCCCCCCTCGCTCCCTCACCCACCCCCCTCGCTCCATCACCCACCCCCCCTCGCTCCATCACCCACCCCCCCTCGCTCCATCACCCACCGACCCCCCCTCGCTCCCTCACCCACCGACCCCCCCCTCGCTCCCTCACCCACCCCCCTCGCTCCCTCACCCACCCCCCCTCGCTCCCTCACCCACCCCCCCTCGCTCCCTCACCCACCCCCCCTCGCTCCCTCACCCACCCACCCTCGCTCCCTCACCCACCCACCCTCGCTCCCTCACCCACCCACCCTCGCTCCCTCACCCACCCACCCTCGCTCCCTCACCCACCCACCCTCGCTCCCTCACCCACCCCCTCGCTCCCTCCCTTACCCCCCTCGCTCCCTCACTCCCCCTTCGCTCCCTCCCTTAACCCCCCCTCGCTCCCTCCCTTTCCCCCCCCCCCTCGCTCCCTCCCTTACACCCCCCTCGCTCCCTCCCTTACACCCCCCTCGCTCCCTCCCTTACACCCCCCTCGCTCCCTCCCACACACCCCCGCTCCCTCCCTCATCCCCCCTCGCTCCCTCCCACACAACCCCGCTCCCTCCCTCACCCCCCCTCGCTCCCTCCCTCATCCCCCCTCGCTCCCTCCCTTATCCCCCCTCGCTCCCTCCCTTACCCTCCCTCACCCACCGCCCCCTCACCCACTCCCACCCCAACCCCCCTTGGCTCCCTCCCTTACACCCCCCTCGCTCCCTCCCTTACCCTCCTCGCTCCCTCCCTTACCCCCCTCGCTCCCTCACCCACCCCCCCCTCCCTACCTACCTGACCCCCCCGTCGCTCCCTCACCCACCCCCCCAAACCCCCTCGCTCCCTCCCTTACCCCCCCTCACCCCCCCTCGCTCCCTAACCCACCCCCCTCGCTCACCCACCCCCCTCACCCACCCCCCTCGCTCCCTCACCCACCCCCCCCCTCGCTCCCTCACCCACCCCCCCTCGCTCCCTCACCCACCCCCCCCTCGCTACCTCACCCACCCCCCCTCGCACCATCTCTTAACCCCCCTCGCTCCCTCACCCCCACTCACTCCCTCCCTCACCACTCCCTTGCCCCCCTCGCTCCCTCACCCCCCTCCCTCACCCACCCCCCTCGCTCCCTCACCCCCCTCCCGCTCCCCTCACCCCCCCCCCTCCCGCTCCCTCACCCCCCCCCTCCCGCTCCCTCACCCCCCCCCTCCGCTCACCCCCCCTCGCTCCCTCACCAACCCCCCCCTCGCTCCCTCCCCCCCTCACCCACCCCCCCTCCCTCCCTTACCCCCCCGCTACCTCCCTTACCCCCCCTCGCTCCCTCCCTTACCCCCCTCGCTCCCTCCCTTACCCCCCTCGCTCCCTCCCTTACCCCCCTTGCTCCCTCACCCACCACCCCCTCGCTCCCTCACCCCCCCACGTCGCTCCCTCCCTCACCCCCCTCGCTCCCTCACCCCCCTCGCTCCCTCACCCACCCCCTCCTCGCTCCGTCCCTGACCCCCCCCTCGCTCCCTCCCTGCCCCTCGCTCCCTCCCTTACACCCCCTCGCTCCCTCAACCACCCCCCTCGCTCCCTCCCTTACCCCCCCCTCGCTCCCTCACCCACCCCCCTCGCTCCCTCACCCCCCCCGCTCCCTCACCCCCCCCGCTCCCTCACCCCCCCCCCGCTCCCTCGCCCCACCCCTCGCTCCCTCACCCGTCCCTCCCTCACCCGTCCCTCGCTCCTTCACCCCCCCCCTCGCTCCTTCACCCCCCCCCTCGCTCCCTTAACCCCCCTCCCTCCCTCACCCCCCCGCTCCCTCCCTCAGCCCCCCGCTCCCTCCCTCACCCCCCCGCTCCCTCCCTCAGCCCCCCACTCCCTCCCTCAGCCCCCCCACTCCCTCCCTCAGCCCCCCACTCCCTCCCTCAGCCCCCCACTCCCTCCCTCAGCCCCCCACTCCCTCCCTCAGCCCCCCACTCCCTCCCTCAGCCCCCCACTCCCTCCCTCAGCCCCCCACTCCTCCCTCAGCCCCCCACTCCCTCCCTCAGCCCCCCACTCCCTCCCTCAGCCCCCCACTCCCTCCTCAGCCCCCCACTCCCTCCCCTCAGCCCCCCACTCCCTCCCTCAGCCCCCCACTCCCTCCCTCAGCCCCCACTCCCTCCCTCAGCCCCCCACTCCCTCCCTCAGCCCCCCACTCCCTCCCTCAGCCCCCCACTCCCTCCCTCAGCCCCCCACTCCCTCCCTCAGCCCCCCACTCCCTCCCTCAGCCCCCCACTCCCTCCCTCAGCCCCCCACTCCCTCCCTCAGCCCCCCACTCCCTCCCTCAGCCCCCCACTCCCTCCCTCAGCCCCCCACTCCCTCCTCAGCCCCCCACTCCTCCCTCAGCCCCCCACTCCCTCCTCAGCCCCCCACTCCCTCCCTCAGCCCCCACTCCCTCCTCAGCCCCCCACTCCCTCCCTCAGCCCCCCACTCCTCCCCTCAGCCCCCCACTCCCTCCCTCAGCCCCCCACTCCCTCCCTCAGCCCCCCACTCCCTCCCTCAGCCCCCACTCCCTCCCTCAGCCCCCCACTCCCTCCCTCAGCCCCCCACTCCCTCCCTCAGCCCCCACTCCCTCCCTCAGCCCCCCACTCCCTCCCTCAGCCCCCCCACTCCCTCCCTCAGCCCCCCACTCCCTCCCTCAGCCCCCCACTCCCTCCCTCAGCCCCCACTCCCTCCCTCAGCCCCCCACTCCCTCCCTCAGCCCCCCACTCCCTCCCTCAGCCCCCCACTCCCTCCCTTACCCTCCCTCCCTCCCTTACCCCCCTCGCTCCCTCCCTTACCCCCCTCGCTCCCTCCCTTACCCCCCTCGCCTCCCTCCCTTACCCCCCTCGCTCCCTCCCTTACCCCCCTCGCTCCCTCAAACCACCTCGCTCCCTCAAACCCCCTCGCTCCCTCAAACCCCCCTCGCTCCCTCAACCTCCCCCTCGCTCCCTCAACCTCCCCCTCGCGCCCTCAACCTCCCCCTCGCTCCCTCACCCACCCCCCTTCGCTCCATCTCTTAAACCCCCTCACTCCCTCCCTGACCCCCCCTCGCTCCCTCACCCACCCCCCCCCCCTCGCTCCCTCCCCCACCCCCCCTCCCCCTCCCCCCCACCACCCCGCTCCCTCCCCCACCCCCCTCCCCCACCCCCCCTCGCTCCCTCCCCTCGCTCCCTCACCCACCCCCTCCTCGTTCCCTCCCTGACCCCCTCTCGCTCCCTCACCCACCCCCCTCGCTCCCTCACACCCACCCCCCTCTCTCCCTCCCTTAATCCCCTCGCTCCCTCACCCCCCTTGCTCCCTCCCTTACCCCCCCTCGCTCCCTCACCCACCCCCCTCGCTCCCTCACCCCTCCTCCCGCAACCCTCACCCCCCCGCTCCCTCACTCCTCCTCCCGCAACCCTCGCCCCCCTCTGCCTCACCCCCCCTCGCTCCCTCCCCCCCTCGCTCCCTCACCCACCCCCCCCTCGCTCCCTCACCCACCCTACCCCTCGCTCCCTCACCCACCCCACCCCTCGCTCCCTCACCCACCCCACCCCTCGCTCCCTCACCCACCCCACCCCTCGCTCCCTCACCCACCCCACCCCTCGCTCCCTCACCCACCCCACCCCTCGCTCCCTCACCCACCCCACCCCTCGCTCCCTCACCCACCCCTCCTCGCTCCCTCACCCACCCCCCCTCGCTCCCTCACCCACCCCCCCTCGCTCCATCACCCACCCCCCCCTCGCTCCCTGACCCACCCACCCCCCCACGCTCCCTGACCCACCCCCCCTCGCTCCCTGACCCACCCCCCTCGCTCCCTCACCCACCCCCCCTCGCTCCCTCACCCACCCCCCCTCGCTCCCTCACCCACCCACTCGCTCCCTCCCTCACCCCCCCTCACCCCCCCTTCGCTCCCCTCCCTTAACCCCCCCTCGCTCCCTCCCTTACACCCCCCTCGCTCCCTCCCTTACTCCCCCCTCGCTCCCTCCCTTACACCCCCCTCGCTCCCTTCCTTACACCCCCCTCGCTCCCTCCCTTACACCCCCCTCGCTCCCTCCCACACACCCCCGCTCCCTCCCTCATCCCCCCTCGCTCCCTCCCACACAACCCCGCTCCCTCCCTCATCCCCCGTCGCTCCCTCCCTCATCCCCCCTCGCTCCCTCCCTTATCCCCCCTCGCTCCCTCCCTTACCCTCCCTCGCCCACTGCCCCCTCGCTCCCTCACCCACCGCCCCCTCACCCACCGCCCCCTCGCTCCCTCACCCACCCCCCCCAAACCCCCTTGGCTCCCTCCCTTACACCCCCCTCGCTCCCTCCCTTACCCTCCTCGCTCCCTCCCTTACCCCCCTCGCTCCCTCACCCACCCCCCCCTCGCTCCCTGCCTGACCCCCCGTCGCTCCCTCACCCACCCCCCCCAAAACCCCCTCGCTCCCTCCCCCCCCCCTTGCTGCCTAACCCACCCCCCCCTCGCTCACTCACCCACCCCCCTCGCTCCCTCACCCACCCCCCCCTCGCTCCCTCACCCACCTCCCCTTGCTCCCTCACCCACCCCCCCCCTCGCTCCCTCACTCACCCCCCCCTCGCTCCCTCACCCACCCCCCCCTCGCTCCCTCACCCACCCCCCCTCGCTCCCTCACCCACCCCCCCTCGCTCCCTCACCCACCCCCCCCCTCGCTCCCTCACCACCCCCCCCCTCGCTCCCTCACCCACCCCCCCCTCGCTCCCTCACCCACCCCCCCCCTCGCTCCCTCAACCACCCCCCCCTCGCTCCTTCAACCAACCCCCCCTCGCTCCTCAACCAACCCCCCTCGCTCCCTCAACCAACACCCCCCCTCGCTCCCTCAACCAACCCCCCCTCGCTCCCTCAACCAACCCCCCCTCGCTCCCTCAACCAACCCCCCCTCGCTCCCTCAACCAACCCCCCTCGCTCCCTCAACCTCCCCCTCGCTCCCTCAACCTCCCCCTCGCTCCCTCAACCTCCCCCTCGCTCCCTCAACCTCCCCCTCGCTCCCTCAACCTCCCCGTCGCTCCCTCAACCTCCCCCTCGCTCCCTCAACCTCCCCCTCGCTCCCTCAACCTCCCCCTCGCTCCTCAACCTCCCCCTCGCTCCCTCAACCTCCCCCTCGCTCCCTCAACCTCCCCCTCGCTCCCTCAACCTCCCCCTCGCTCCCTCAACCTCCCCCTCGCTCCCTCAACCTCCCCTCGCTCCCTCAACCTCCCACTCGCTCCATCTCTTAACCCCCCTCGCTCCCTCACCCCCACTCGCTCCCTCCCTCACCCCTCCCTTAACCCCCTCGCTCCCTCACCCCCCTGCTCCCTCCCTTACACCCCCCTCGCTCCCTCACCCACCCCCCTCGCTCCCTCACCCCCCTCCCGCTCCCTCACCCCCCCTCCCGCTCCCTCACCCCCCCCTCCCGCTCCCTCACCCCCCCCTCGCTCACCCCCCCTCGCTCCCTCACCAACCCCCCCTCGCTCCCTCACCAACCCCCCTCGCTCCCTCCCCCCCTCACCCACCCCCCCTCCCTCACCCACCCCCCCCACACCCACCTCCCCCCTCCCTCCCTTAACCCCCACGCTCCCTCACCCCCCTCAACCCCCCCGCTCCCTCCCTTACCCCCCCTCCCTCCCTTATTCCCCCCCGCTCCCTCCCTTACCCCCCCGCTACCTCCCTTACCCCCCCTCGCTCCCTCCCTTACCCCCCTCGCTCCCTCACCCACCACCCCCTCGCTCCCTCACCCCCCCACGTCGCTCCCTCCCTCACCCCCCTCGCTCCCTCACCCCCCTCGCTCCCTCACCCACCCCCTCCTCGCTCCGTCCCTGACCCCCCCCTCGCTCCCTCCCTGACCCCCCCCATGCTCCCTCACCGCCCCTCGTTCCCTCCCTTACCCCCCCTCGCTCCCTCACCCACCCCCCCCCTCGCTCCCTCCCTTACCCCCCCGCGCTCCCTCAACCCCCCCTCGCTCCCTCAACCCCCCTCGCTCCCTCAAACCCCCTCGCTCCCTCAAACCCCCTCGCTCCCTCAACCCCCCTCGCTCCCTCAACCCCCCTCGCTCCCTCAACCTCCCCCTCGCGCCCTCAACCTCCCCCTCGCGCCCTCAACCTCCCCCTCGCTCCCTCACCCACCCCCCTTCGCTCCATCTCTTAACCCCCCTCACTCCCTCGCTCCCTCCCTGACCCCCCCCTCGCTCCCTCCCCCACCCCCCCTCGCTCCCTCCCCCACCCCCCATCCCCCCCACCACCCCCACCCCGCCGCTCCCTCCCCCACCCCCCTCGCTCCCTCCCCCACCCCCCCTCCCCCACCCCCCCTCCCCCACCCCCCCACCACCCCCACCCCCCTCCCCCACCCCCCTCGCTCCCTCCCCTCGCTCCCTCACCCACCCCTCCTCGTTCCCTCCCTGACCCCCTCTCACTCCCTCACCCACCCCCCTCGCTCCCTCACCCACCCCCCTCTCTCCCTCCCCTTAATCCCCTCGCTCCCTCACCCCCCTTGCTCCCTCCCTTACCCCCCCTCGCTCCCTCACCCACCCCCCTCGCTCCCTCACCCACCCCCCTCGCTCCCTCACCCCTCCTCCCGCAACCCTCACCCCCCCGCTCCCTCACTCCTCCTCCCGCAACCCTCGCCCCCCCTCTGCCTCACACCCCCCTCGTTCCCTCCCCCCCTCGCTGCCTCACCCACCCCCCCTCGCTCCCTCAACCCCCCTCGCTCCCTCAACCTCCCCCTCGCGCCCTCAACCTCCCCCTCGCTCCCTCACCCTCACCCACCCCCCTTCGCTCCATCTCTTAACCCCCCCTCACTCCCTCCCTGACCCCCCATCGCTCCCTCACCCACCCCCCCTCGCTCCCTCCCCACCCCCCCTCTCCCTCACCCCCCCTCGCTCCCTCCCCCCCCTCGCCCCCCTCCCCCCCCTCGCTCCCTCACCCACCCCCCCCTCGCTCCCTCACCCACCCCACCCCTCGCTCCCTCACCCACCCCACCCCTCGCTCCCTCACCCACCCCCCCTCGCTCCCTCACCCACCCCCCCTCGCTCCCTCACCCACCCCCCCCTCGCTCCATCACCCACCCCCCCTCGCTCCATCACCCACCCCCCCTCGCTCCATCACCCACCGACCCCCCCTCGCTCCCTCACCCACCGACCCCCCCCTCGCTCCCTCACCCACCCCCCTCGCTCCCTCACCCACCCCCCCTCGCTCCCTCACCCACCCCCCTCGCTCCCTCACCCACCCCCCCTCGCTCCCTCACCCACCCCCCCTCGCTCCCTCACCCACCCCCCCTCGCTCCCTCACCCACCCACCCTCGCTCCCTCACCCACCCACCCTCGCTCCCTCACCCACCCACCCTCGCTCCTCACCCACCCACCCTCGCTCCCTCACCCACCCACCCTCGCTCCCTCACCCACCCCCTCGCTCCCTCCCTTACCCCCCTCGCTCCCTCACTCCCCCTTCGCTCCCTCCCTTAACCCCCCCCTCGCTCCCTCCCTTTCCCCCCCCCTCGCTCCCTCCCTTACCACCCCCCTCGCTCCCTCCCTTACACCCCCCTCGCTCCCTCCCTTACACCCCCCTCGCTCCCTCCCACACACCCCCGCTCCCTCCCTCATCCCCCCTCGCTCCCTCCCACACAACCCCGCTCCCTCCCTCATCCCCCCTCGCTCCCTCCCTCATCCCCCCTCGCTCCCTCCCTTATCCCCCCTCGCTCGCTCCCTCCCTTATCCCCCCTCGCTCCCTCCCTTACCCTCCCTCACCCACCGCCCCCTCACCCACTCCCACCCCAACCCCCTTGGCTCCCTCCCTTACACCCCCCTCGCTCCCTCCCTTACCCTCCTCGCTCCCTCCCTTACCCCCCTCGCTCCCTCACCCACCCCCCCTCCCTACCTACCTGACCCCCCCGTCGCTCCCTCACCCACCCCCCCAAACCCCCTCGCTCCCTCCCTTACCCCCCCTCGCTCCCTCACCCCCCCTCGCTCCCTAACCCACCCCCCTCGCTCACCCACCCCCTCACCCACCCCCCTCGCTCCCTCACCCACCCCCCCCTCGCTCCCTCACCCACCCCCCCCTCGCTCCCTCACCCACCCCCCCCTCGCTACCTCACCCACCCCCCCTGGCACCATCTCTTAACCCCCCTCGCTCCCTCACCCCCACTCACTCCCTCCCTCACCGCTCCCTTACCCCCCTCGCTCCCTCACCCCCCTGCTCCCTCCCTTACACCCCCCTCGCTCCCTCACCCACCCCCCTCGCTCCCTCACCCCCTCCCGCTCCCTCACCCCCCCTCCCGCTCCCTCACCCCCCCTCCCGCTCCCTCACCCCCCCCTCGCTCACCCCCCCTCGCTCCCTCACCAACCCCCCCTCGCTCCCTCCCCCCCTCACCCACCCCCCCTCCCTCCCTTACCCCCCTCCCTCCCTTACCCCCCCGCTACCTCCCTTACCCCCCCTCGCTCCCTCCCTTACCCCCCTCGCTCCCTCCCTTACCCCCCTCGCTCCCTCCCTTACCCCCCTTGCTCCCTCACCCACCACCCCCTCGCTCCCTCACCCCCCCACGTCGCTCCCTCCCTCACCCCCCTCGCTCCCTCACCCCCCCTCGCTCCCTCACCCACCCCCTCCTCGCTCCGTCCCTGACCCCCCCTCGCTCCCTCCCTGCCCCTCGCTCCCTCCCTTACACCCCCTCGCTCCCTCAACCACCCCCCTCGCTCCCTCCCTTACCCCCCCCTCGCTCCCTCACCCACCCCCCTCGCTCCCTCACCCCCCCGCTCCCTCGCCCACCCCTCCCTCACCCGTCCCTCGCTCCTTCACCCCCCCCCTCGCTCCCTCACACCCCCCTCCCTTAACCCCCCTCGCTCCCTCACCCCCCCGCTCCCTCCCTCACCCCCCCACTCCCTCCCTCAGCCCCCCACTCCCTCCCTCAGCCCCCCACTCCCTCCCTCAGCCCCCCACTCCCTCCTCAGCCCCCCACTCCCTCCCTCAGCCCCCCACTCCCTCCCTCAGCCCCCCACTCCCTCCCTCAGCCCCCCACTCCCTCCCTCAGCCCCCCACTCCCTCCCTCAGCCCCCCACTCCCTCCCTCAGCCCCCCACTCCCTCCCTCAGCCCCCCACTCCCTCCCTCAGCCCCCCACTCCCTCCCTCAGCCCCCCACTCCCTCCCTCAGCCCCCCACTCCCTCCCTCAGCCCCCCACTCCCTCCCTCAGCCCCCCACTCCCTCCCTCAGCCCCCCACTCCCTCCCTCAGCCCCCCACTCCCTCCCTCAGCCCCCCACTCCCTCCCTCAGCCCCCCACTCCCTCCCTCAGCCCCCCACTCCCTCCCTCAGCCCCCCACTCCCTCCCTTACCCCCCTCGCTCCCTCAAACCACCTCGCTCCCTCAAACCCCCTCGCTCCCTCAAACCCCCCTCGCTCCCTCAACCTCCCCCTCGCTCCCTCAACCTCCCCCTCGCGCCCTCAACCTCCCCCTCGCGCCCTCACCCACCCCCCTTCGCTCCATCTCTTAAACCCCCTCACTCCCTCCCTGACCCCCCCTCGCTCCCTCACCCACCCCCCCCTCGCTCCCTCCCCCACCCCCCCTCCCCCTCCCCCCCACCACCCCCGCTCCCTCCCCCACCCCCCTCGCTCCCTCCCCTCGCTCCCTCACCCACCCCCTCCTCGTTCCCTCCCTGACCCCCTCTCGCTCCCTCACCCACCCCCCTCGCTCCCTCACCCACCCCCCTCTCTCCCTCCCTTACCCCCCCTCGCTCCCTCACCCACCCCCCTCGCTCCCTCACCCCTCCTCCCGCAACCCTCACCCCCCCGCTCCCTCACTCCTCCTCCCGCAACCCTCGCCCCCCTCTGCCTCACCCCCCCTCGCTCCCTCCCCCCCTCGCTCCCTCACCCACCCCCCCTCGCTCCCTCACCCACCCCCCCTCGCTCCCTCACCCACCCCCCCCTCGCTCCCTCACCCACCCCCCCCTCGCTCCCTCACCCACCCCCCCTCGCTCCCTCACCCACCCCCCCCCTCGCTCCCTCAACCAACCCCCCCTCGCTCCCTCAACCAACCCCCCCTCGCTCCCTCAACCAACCCCCCCTCGCTCCCTCAACCAACACCCCCCTCGCTCCCTCAACCAACCCCCCTTCGCTCCCTCAACCAACCCCCCCTCGCTCCCTCAACCAACCTCCCCCTCGCTCCCTCAACCTCCCCCTCGCTCCCTCAACCTCCCCCTCGCTCCCTCAACCTCCCCCTCGCTCCCTCAACCCCCCCTCGCTCCCTCAACCTCCCCCTCGCTCCCTCAACCTCCCCCTCGCTCCCTCAACCTCCCCCTCGCTCCCTCAACCTCCCCCTCGCTCCCTCAACCTCCCCCTCGCTCCCTCAACCTCCCCTCGCTCCCTCAACCTCCCCCTCGCTCCATCTCTTAACCCCCCTCGCTCCCTCACCCCCACTCGCTCCCTCCCTCACCCCTCCCTTACCCCCCTCGCTCCCTCACCCCCCTGCTCCCTCCCTTACACCCCCCTCGCTCCCTCACCCACCCCCCTCGCTCCCTCACCCCCTCCCGCTCCCTCACCCCCCCTCCCGCTCCCTCACCCCCCCTCCCGCTCCCTCACCCCCCCCTCGCTCACCCCCCCTCGCTCCCTCACCAACCCCCCCTCGCTCCCTCCCCCCCTCACCCACCCCCCCTCCCTCACCCACCCCCCCACACCCACCTCCCCCTCCCTCCCTTAACCCCCCTCGCTCCCTCACCCCCCTCCCGCTCCCTCACCCCCCCCGCTCCCTCGCCCCCCCCAGCTCCCTCGCCCACCCCTCGCTCCCTCACCCACCCCTCGCTCCCTCACCCACCCCTCCCTCGCTCCCTCCCTCACCCGTCCCTCGCTCCTTCACCACCCCCTCGCTCCCTCACCCCCTCCTCGCTCCCTCACCCCCCCCTCCCTTAACCCCCCTCCCTCCCTTAACCCCCCTCGCTCCCTCACCCCCCCGCTCCCTCCCTCATCCCCCCGCTCCCTCCCTCACCCCCCCACTCCCTCCCTTACCCCCCCCTCCCTCCCTTACCCCCCCTCCCTCCCTTACCCCCCCTCCCTCCCTGACCCCCCCTCCCTCCCTCAACCCCCCTCCCTCCCTCAACCCCTCTCGCTCCCTCAACCCCCCCCTCGCTCCCTCAACCTCCCCCTCGCGCCCTCAACCTCCCCCTCGCTCCCTCACCCTCACCCACCCCCCTTCGCTCCATCTCTTAACCCCCCTCACTCCCTCCCTGACCCCCCCTCGCTCCCTCACCCACCCCCCCCTCGCTCCCTCCCCCACCCCACCTCACTCCCTCCCCCATCCCCCCCCACCCCCCCGCTCCCTCCCCCACCCCCCCTCGCTCCCTCCCCTCGCTCCCTCACCCACCCCCTCCTCGTTCCCTCCCTGACCCCCTCTCGCTCCCTCACCCACCCCCCTCGCTCCCTCACCCACCCCCCTCTCTCCCTCCCTTAATCCCCTCGCTCCCTCACCCCCCTTGCTCCCTCCCTTACCACCCCTCGCTCCCTCACCCACCCCCCTCGCTCCCTCACCCACCCCCTCGCTCCCTCACCCCTCCTCCCGCAACCCTCACCCCCCCGCTCCCTCACTCCTCCTCCGGCAACCCTCACCCCCCTCTCCCTCACCCCCCCTCGCTCCCTCCCCCCCCCTCGCTCCCTCACCCACCCCCCCCTCGCTCCCTCACCCACCCCACCCCTCGCTCCCTCACCCACCCCCCTCGCTCCCTCACCCACCCCCCCTCGCTCCCTCACCCACCCCCCCTCGCTCCCTCACCCACCCCCCCTCGCTCCATCACTCACCCCCCCCTCGCTCCATCACCCACCCACCCCCCTCGCTCCCTCACCCACCCTCCCCCCCCTCGCTCCCTCACCCACCCCCCTCGCTCCCTCACCCACCCCCCTCGCTCCCTCACCCACCCCCCTCGCTCCCTCACCCACCCCCCTCGCTCCCTCACCCACCCCCCTCGCTCCCTCACCCACCCCCCTCGCTCCCTCACCCACCCCCCCCTCGCTCCCTCACCCACCCCCCCTCGCTCCCTCACCCACCCCCCCTCGCTCCCTCACCCACCCACCCTCGCTCCCTCACCCACCCACCCTCGCTCCCTCACCCACCCCCTCGCTCCCTCCCTTACCCCCCTCGCTCCCTCACTCCCCCTTCGCTCCCTCCCTTACACCCCCCTCGCTCCCTCCCTTACACCCCCCTCGCTCCCTCCCTTACACCCCCCTCGCTCCCTCCCTTACACCCCCCTCGCTCCCTCCCTTACACCCCCCTCGCTCCCTCCCTTACACCCCCCTCGCTCCCTCCCTTACACCCCCCTCGCTCCCTCCCTCATCCCCCCTCGCTCCCTCCCACACACCCCCGCTCCCTCCCTCATCCCCCCTCGCTCCCTCCCTCATCCCCCCTCGCTCCCTCCCTTACCCTCCCTCGCCCACTGCCCCCTCGCTCCCTCACCCACCGCCCCCTCACCCACCGCCCCCTCGCTCCCTCACCCACTCCCCCCCCCCAACCCCCTTGGCTCCCTCCCTTACACCCCCCTCGCTCCCTCCCTTACCCTCCTCGCTCCCTCCCTTACCCCCCTCGCTCCCTCACCCACCCCCCCCTCCCTACCTACCTGACCCCCCGTCGCTCCCTCACCCATCCCCCCCAAACCCCCTCGCTCCCTCCCTTACCCCCCCTCGCTCCCTCACCCCCCCCTCGCTCCCTCAACCCCCCTCGCTCCCTCAACCCCCCTCGCTCCCTCAACCTCCCCCCCGCGCCCTCAACCTCCCCCTCGCTCCCTCACCCTCACCCACCCCCCTTCGCTCCATCACTTAACCCCCCCTCACTCCCTCCCTGACCCCCCTCGCTCCCTCCCCCACCCCCCCTCTCCCTCACCCCCCCTCGCTCCCTCCCCCCCCTCGCTCCCTCACCCACCCCCCCCCTCGCTTCCTCACCCACCCCACCCCTCGCTCCCTCACCCACCCCACCCCTCGCTCCCTCACCCACCCCCCCTCGCTCCATCACCCACCCCCCCTCGCTCCATCACCCACACCCCCCTCGCTCCATCACCCACCGACCCCCCCTCGCTCCCTCACCCACCCCCCTCGCTCCCTCACCCACCCCCCTCGCTCCCTCACCCACCCACCCCGCTCCCTCACCCACCCACCCTCGCTCCCTCACCCACCCACCCTCGCTCCCTCACCCACCCACCCTCGCTCCCTCACCCACCCACCCTCGCTCCCTCACCCACCCACCCTCGCTCCCTCACCCACCCACCCTCGCTCCCTCACCCACCCCCTCGCTCCCTCCCTTACCCCCCTCGCTCCCCCTTCGCTCCCTCCCTTAACCCCCCCTCGCTCCCTCCCTTTCCCCCCCTCGCTCCCTCCCTTACACCCCCCTCGCTCCCTCCCTTACACCCCCCTCGCTCCCTCCCTTACACCCCCCTCGCTCCCTCCCTTACACCCCCCTCGCTCCCTCCCTTACACCCCCCTCGCTCCCTCCCACACCCCCGCTCCCTCCCTCATTCCCCCTCGCTCCCTCCCTCATCCCCCCTCGCTCCCTCCCTCATCCCCTCTCGCACCCTCCCTTACCCTCCCTCGCCCACTGCCCCCTCGCTCCCTCACCCACCGCCCCCTCACCCACCGCCCCCTCACCCACTCCCCCCCCAACCCCCTTGGCTCCCTCCCTTACACCCCCCTCGCTCCCTCCCTTACCCTCCTCGCTCCCTCCCTTACCCCCCTCGCTCCCTCCCTTACCCCCCCTCCCTACCTACCTGACCCCCCGTCGCTCCCTCACCCACCCCCCCAAACCCCCTCGCTCCCTCCCTTACCCCCCCTCGCTCCCTCACCCCCCCTCGCTCCCTAACCCACCCCCCTCGCTCACCCACCCCCCCTCGCTCCCTCACCCAACCCCCCCGCTCCCTCGCCCCCCCCCCGCTCCCTCGCCCCCCCCCGCTCCCTCGCCCACCCCTCGCTCCCTCACCCACCCCTCCCTCGCTCCCTCACCCGTCCCTCGCTCCTTCACCCCCCCCTCGCTCCCTCACCCCCCCTCCCTTAACCCCCCTCGCTCGCTCCCTCACCCCCCCCGCTCCCTCCCTCACCCCCCCGCTCCCTCCCTCACCCCCCCGCTCCCTCCCTCACCCCCCCGCTCCCTCCCTCACCCCCCGCTCCCTCCCTCACCCCCCCGCTCCCTCCCTCACCCCCCCGCTCCCTCCCTCACCCCCCCGCTCCCTCCCTCACCCCCCCGCTCCCTCCCTCACCCCCCCGCTCCCTCCCTCACCCCCCCCACTCCCTCCCTCACCCCCCCCCACTCCCTCCCTTACCCCCCTCCCTCCCTTACCCCCCCTTACCCCCCCCTCCCTCCCTACCTCCCTCCCTTACCCCCCTCGCTCCCTCCCTTACCCCCCCGCGCTCCCTCAACCCCCCTCGCTCCCTCAACCCCCTCGCTCCCTCAACCCCCCTCGCTCCCTCAACCCCCCTCGCTCCCTCAAACCCCCTCGCTCCCTCAAACCCCCTCGCTCCCTCAAACCCCCTCGCTCCCTCAACCCCCCTCGCGCCCTCAACCTCCCCCTCGCTCCCTCCCCCACCCCCCCTCGCTCCCTCCCCCACCCCCCATCCCCCTCCCCCCCACCACCCCCCACCCCCCCGCTCCCTCCCCCACCCCCCTCGCTCCCTCCCCCACACCCCTCCCCCACCCCCCCCACCCCCTCCCCCACCCGCCCTCGCTCCCTCCCCTCGCTCCCTCACCCACCCCCCCTCGCTCCCTCACCCCTCCTCCCGCAACCCTCACCCCCCCGCTCCCTCACTCCTCCTCCCGCAACCCTCGCCCCCCCTCTGCCTCACACCCCCCTCGTTCCCTCCCCCCTCGCTCCCTCACCCACCCCCCCTCGCTCCCTCAACCCCCCTCGCTCCCTCAACCTCCCCCTCGCGCCCTCAACCTCCCCCTCGCGCCCTCAACCTCACCCACCCCCCTTCGCTCCATCTCTTAACCCCCCCCTCACTCCCTCCCTGACCCCCCCTCGCTCCCTCACCCACCCCCCCTCGCTCCCTCCCCCACCCCCCCTCTCCCTCACCCCCCCTCGCTCCCTCACCCACCCCCACCCCTCGCTCCCTCACCCACCCCACTCCTCGCTCCCTCACCCACCCCCCTCGCTCCCTCACCCACCCCCCCTCGCTCCCTCACCCACCCCCCCTCGCTCCCTCACCCACCCCCCCTCGCTCCATCACCCACCCCCCCTCGCTCCATCACCCACCCCCCCCTCGCTCCCTCACCCACCGACCCCCCCTCGCTCCCTCACCCACCCCCTCGCTCCCTCCCTTACCCCCCTCGCTCCCTCACTCCCCCTTCGCTCCCTCCCTTAACCCCCCCTCGCTCCCTCCCTTTCCCCCCCTCGCTCCCTCCCTTACACCCCCCTCGCTCCCTCCCTTACACCCCCCTCGCTCCCTCCCTTACACCCCCCTCGCTCCCTCCCTTACACCCCCCTCGCTCCCTCCCTCATCCCCCCTCGCTCCCTCCCACACAACCCCGCTCCCTCCCTCATCCCCCCTCGCTCCCTCCCTCATCCCCCCTCGCTCCCTCCCTTATCCCCCCTCGCTCCCTCCCTTACCCTCCCTCACCCACCGCCCCCTCACCCACTCCCACCCCAACCCCCTTGGCTCCCTCCCTTACACCCCCCTCGCTCCCTCCCTTACCCTCCTCGCTCCCTCCCTTACCCCCCTCGCTCCCTCACCCACCCCCCCTCCCTACCTACCTGACCCCCCGTCGCTCCCTCACCCACCCCCCCAAACCCCCTCGCTCCTCCCTTACCCCCCCTCGCTCCCTCACCCCCCCTCGCTCCCTAACCCACCCCCCTCGCTCACCCACCCCCCTCGCTCACCCACCCCCCTCGCTCCCTCACCCACCCCCCCCTCGCTCCCTCACCCACCCCCCCCTCGCTCCCTCACCCACCCCCCCTCGCTCCATCTCTTAACCCCCCTCGCTCCCTCACCCACCCCCCCCTCGCTCCATCTCTTAACCCCCCTCGCTCCCTCACCCCCACTCACTCCCTCCCTCACCGCTCCCTTACCCCCCTCGCTCCCTCACCCCCCTGCTCCCTCCCTTACACCCCCCTCGCTCCCTCACCCACCCCCCTCGCTCCCTCACCCCCCTCCCGCTCCCTCACCCCCCCTCCCGCTCCCTCACCCCCCTCACTCCCTCACCCCCCCCTCGCTCACCCCCCCTCGCTCCCTCACCAACCCCCCCTCGCTCCCCTCCCCCCCTCACCCACCCCCCCTCCCTCCCTTACCCCCCTCCCTCCCTTACCCCCCCGCTACCTCCCCTCGCTCCCTCCCTTACCCCCCCCTCGCTCCCTCCCTTACCCCCCTCGCTCCCTCCCTTACCCCCCTTGCTCCCTCACCCACCACCCCCTCGCTCCCTCACCCCCCACGTCGCTCCCTCCCTCACCCCCCTCGCTCCCTCACCCCCCCTCGCTCCCTCACCCACCCCCTCCTCGCTCCGTCCCTGACCCCCCCTCGCTCCCTCCCTGACCCCCCCCTCGCTCCCTCCCTTACCCCCCCTCGCTCCCTCAACCACCCCCCTCGCTCCCTCCCTTACCCCCCCCTCGCTCCCTCACCCACCCCCCTCGCTCCCTCGCCCCCCCCCGCTCCCTCGCCCCCCCCGCTCCCTCGCACCCCCCGCTCCCTCGCACCCCCCCCGCTCCCTCGCCCACCCCTCCCTCACCCGTCCCTCGCTCCTTCACCCCCCCCTCGCTCCCTCACCCCCCCCTCCCTTAACCCCCCTCGCTCCCTCACCCCCCCGCTCCCTCCCTCACCCCCCCCACTCCCTCCCTTAGCCCCCCACTCCCTCCCTTAGCCCCCCACTCCCTCCCTTACCCCCCCTCCCTCCCTTACCCCCCTCCCTCCCTTACCCTCCCTCCCTCCCTTACCCCCCTCGCTCCCTCCCTTACCCCCCTCGCTCCCTCCCTTACCCCCCTCGCTCCCTCAAACCCCCTCGCTCCCTCAAACCCCCCTCGCTCCCTCAACCTCCCCCTCGCTCCCTCAACCTCCCCCTCGCGCCCTCAACCTCCCCCTCGCGCCCTCAACCTCCCCCTCGCTCCCTCACCCACCCCCCTTCGCTCCATCTCTTAAACCCCCTCACTCCCTCCCTGACCCCCTCGCTCCCTCACCCACCCCCCCCTCGCTCCCCTCCCCCACCCCCCCTCCCCCTCCCCCCCCACCACCCCGCTCCCTCCCCCACCCCCCTCCCCCACCCCCACCCCCCTCCCCCACCCCCCCTCGCTCCCTCCCCTCGCTCCCTCACCCACCCCCTCCTCGTTCCCTCCCTGACCCCCTCTCGCTCCCTCACCCACCCCCCTCGCTCCCTCACCCACCCCCCTCTCTCCCTCCCTTAATCCCCTCGCTCCCTCACCCCCCTTGCTCCCTCCCTTACCCCCCCCTCGCTCCCTCACCCACCCCCCTCGCTCCTCACCCCTCCTCCCGCAACCCTCACCCCCCCGCTCCCTCACTCCTCCTCCCGCAACCCTCGCCTCCCTCTGCCTCACCCCCCCCTCGCTCCCTCCCCCCCTCGCTCCCTCACCCACCCCCCCCTCGCTCCCTCACCCACCCTACCCCTCGCTCCCTCACCCACCCCCACCCCTCGCTCCCTCACCCACCCCACCCCTCGCTCCCTCACCCACCCCACCCCTCGCTCCCTCACCCACCCCACCCCTCGCTCCCTCACCCACCCCTCCTCGCTCCCTCACCCACCCCCCCTCGCTCCTCACTCACCCCCCCTCGCTCCATCACCCACCCCCCCCTCGCTCCCTCACCCACCCACCCCCCCCTCGCTCCCTGACCCACCCCCCTCGCTCCCTCACCCACCCCCCTCGCTCCCTCACCCACCCCCCCTCGCTCCCTCACCCACCCCCCCTCGCTCCCTCACCCACCCTCGCTCCCTCACCCACCCACTCGCTCCCTCCCTCACCCCCCTCGCTCCCTCACCCCCCCTTCGCTCCCTCCCTTAACCCCCCCTCGCTCCCTCCCTTACACCCCCCTCGCTCCCTCCCTTACTCCCCCCTCGCTCCCTCCCTTACACCCCCCTCGCTCCCTTCCTTACACCCCCCTCGCTCCCTCCCTTACACCCCCCTCGCTCCCTCCCACACACCCCCGCTCCCTCCCTCATCCCCCCTCGCTCCCTCCCACACAACCCCGCTCCCTCCCTCATCCCCCGTCGCTCCCTCCCTCATCCCCCCTCGCTCCCCTCCCTTATCCCCCCTCGCTCCCTCCCTTATCCCCCCTCGCTCCCTCCCTTACCCTCCCTCGCCCACTGCCCACTCGCTCCCTCACCCACCGCCCCTCGCTCCCTCACCCACCCCCCCCAAACCCCCTTGGCTCCCTCCCTTACACCCCCCTCGCTCCCTCCCTTACCCTCCTCGCTCCCTCCCTTACCCCCCTCGCTCCCTCCCTTACCCCCCTCGCTCCCTCACCCACCCCCCCTCGCTCCCTCACCCACCCCCCCTCGCTCCCTACCTGCCCCCCCGTCGCTCCCTCACCCCCCCCCCAAACCCCCTCGCTCCCTCCCCTCCCCCTTGCTGCCTAACCCACCCCCCCTCGCTCACTCACCCACCCCCCTCGCTCCCTCACCCACCCCCCCCTCGCTCCCTCACCCACCTCCCCTTGCTCCCTCACCCACCCCCCCCTCGCTCCCTCACCCACCCCCCCCTCGCTCCCTCACCCACCCCCCCTCGCTCCCTCACCCACCCCCCTCGCTCCCTCACCCACCCCCCCTCGCTCCCTCACCCACCCCCCCCCTCGCTCCCTCACCCACCCCCCCCCTCGCTCCCTCACCCACCCCCCCCTCGCTCCCTCACCCACCCCCCCCCTCGCTCCCTCACCCACCCCCCCTCGCTCCCTCACCCACCCCCCCCCTCGCTCCCTCACACCCCCCCCTCGCTCCCTCACCCACCACCCCCTCGCTCCCTCACCCACCCCCCCTCGCTCCCTCACCCACCCCCCCCTCGCTCCCTCACCCACCCCCCCCCCTCGCTCCCTCCCTTACCCCCCTCGCTCCCTCCCTTACCCCCCCCTCGCTCCCTTCTCACCCCCCCCTCGCTCCCTCCCTTACCCCCCCCACTCCCTTCTCACCCCCCTCGCTCCCTCCCCCACCCCCCTCGCTCCCTCACCCACCCCCCTCTCTCCCTCCCTTACCCCCCTCGCTCCCTCACCCCCCTCGCTCCCTCACCCCACCTTGCTCCCTCACCCACCCCCTCCTCGTTCCCTCCCTGGACCCCCCCTCGCTCCCTCAACCACCCCCCTCTCTCCCTCCCTTACCCCCCCTCGCTCCCTCACCCCCCCCCCCACCCCTCCTCCCGCAACCCTCACCCCCCTCGCTCCGTCACCCCCCCTCGCTCCCTCACCCCCCCTCGCTCCCTCACCCCCCCTCGCTCCCTCACCCCCCTCGCTCCCTCACCCCCCCTCGCTCACCCATCCCACCCCTCGCTCCCTCACCCATCCCACCCCTCGCTCCCTCACCCATCCCACCCCTCGCTCCCTCACCCATCCCACCCCTCGCTCCCTCACCCATCCCACCCCTCGCTCCCTCACCCACCCCACCCCTCGCTCCCTCACCCACCCCACCCCTCGCTCCCTCACCCACCCCACCCCTCGCTCCCTCACCCACCCCACCCCTCGCTCCCTCACCCACCCCCACCCCTCGCTCCCTCACCCACCCCACCCCTCGCTCCCTCACCCACCCCACCCCTCGCTCCCTCACCCACCCCCCCCTCGCTCCCTCACCCACCCCACCCCTCGCTCCCTCACCCACCCCCCCCTCGCTCCCTCACCCATCCCCACCCCTCGCTCCCTCACCCAACCCCCCTCGCTCCATTCCTCACCCACCCCCTCGCTCCCACCCACCCCCCCTCGCTCCATTCCTCACCCACCCCCTCGCTCCCACCCACCCTCGCCCGCTCGCACCCACCCCCTCGCACTCACCCCCTCGCTCCCTCGCACTCACCCCCTCGCTCCCTCACCCACCCCCTCGCTCCCTCACCCACCCCCTCGCTCCCTCACCCACCCCCTCGCTCCCTCACCCACCCCCTCGCTCCCTCACCCACCCCCTCGCTCCCTCACCCACCCCCTCGCTCCCTCACCCACCCCCTCGCTCCCTCCCTTACCCCCCTCGCTCCCTCCCTTACCCCCCTCGCTCCCTCCCTTACCCCCTCGCTCCCTCCCTTACCCCCCTCGCTCCCTCCCTTACCCCCCTCGCTCCCTCACCCCCCCTTCGCTCCCTCCCTTAACCCCCCTTCGCTCCCTCCCTTACACCCCCCCTCGCTCCCTCCCTTATCCCCCCTCGCTCCCTCCCTTATCCCCCTCGCTCCATCCCTTACCCCCCTCGCTCCATCCCTTACCCCCCTCGCTCCATCCCTTACCCTCCCTCGCTCCCTCCCTCACCCCCCCCTCGCTCCCTCCTTACCCCCCCCACTCCCTTCTCACCCCCCCACTCCCTTCTCACCCCCCCCATTCCCTTCTCACCCCCCCACACTCCCTTCTCCCCCCCCCACACTCCCTTCTCACCCCCCCCACACTCCCTTCTCACTCCCCCTTCCTTTCTCACTCCCCCCTTCCTTTCTCACCCCCCCCCTCGCTCCCTCCCCCACCCCCCCTCGCTCCCTCCCCCACCCCCCCTCGCTCCCTCCCCCACCCCCCCTCGCTCCCTCCCTTACCCCCCCTCGCTCCCTCCCTTACCCCCCCTCGCTCCCTCCCTTACCCCCCTCACCCCCCCTCGCTCCCTCCCTTACCCCCCCCCTCGCTCCCTCCCTTACCCCCCCCTCGATCCCTCCCTTCTCACCCCCCCCACTCCCTTCTCACCCCCCCGCTCCCTTCTCACCCCCCCCCGCTCCCTTCTCACCCCCCCCCGCTCCCTTCTCACCCCCCCCCCGCTCCCTTCTCACCCCCCCCCGCTCCCTTCTCACCCCCCCCTCGCTCCCTCCCTTACCCCCCCCCACTCCCTTCTCACCCACCCATTCCCTTCTCACCCCCCCCCATTCCCTTCTCACCCCCCCCATTCCCTTCTCACCCCCCCCATTCCCTTCTCACCCCCCCCATTCCCTTCTCACCCCCCCCACACTCCCTTCTCACCCCCCCACACTCCCTTCTCACCCCCCCACACTCCCTTCTCACCCCCCCACACTCCCTTCTCACCCCCCCACACTCCCTTCTCACCCCCCCACACTCCCTTCTCACCCCCCCACACTCCCTTCTCACCCCCCCACACTCCCTTCTCACCCCCCCCCACACTCCCTTCTCACCCCCCCACACTCCCTTCTCACCCCCCCACACTCCCTTCTCACCCCCCCAACACTCCCTTCTCACCCCCCCTCGCTCCCTCCCTCACCCCCCCTCGCTCCCTCCCTCACCCCCCCCTCGCTCCCTCCCTTACCCCCCCCACTCCCTTCTCACCCCCCCCCATTCCCTTCTCACCCCCCCACACTCCCTTCTCCCCCCCCCCACACTCCCTTCTCCCCCCCCCCACACTCCCTTCTCCCCCCCCCCACACTCCCTTCTCCCCCCCCCACACTCCCTTCTCAACCCCCCCACACTCCCTTCTCACCCCCCCTTCCTTTCTCACTCCCCCTTCCTTTCTCACTCCCCCCTTCCTTCTCACCCCCCCCTCGCTCCCTCCCCCACCCCCCCTCGCTCCCTCCCCCACCCCCCCACGCTCCCTCCCTTACCCCCCCTCGCTCCCCTCCCTTACCCCCCCTCGCTCCCTCCCTTACCCCCCCTCGCTCCCTCCCTTACCCCCCCCTCACCCCCCCTCGCTCCCTCCCTTACCCCCCCCTCGCTCCCTCGCTTACCCCCCCTCGCTCCCTCGCTTACCCCCCCTCGATCCCTCCCTTCTCACCCCCCCCACTCCCTTCTCACCCCCCCACCCCCCCTCACACTCCCTTCTCACCCCCCCCTCACACTCCCTTCTCACCCCCCCCACACTCCCTTCTCACCCCCCCCACACTCCCTTCTCACCCCCCCTTCCTTTCTCACTCCCCCTTCCTTTCTCACCCCCCCCTCGCTCCCTCACCCACCCCCCCTCGCTCCCTCACCCACCCCCCCTCGCTCCCTCACCCACCCCCCCTCGCTCCCTCACCCACCCCCCCTCGCTCCCTCACCCACCCCCCTCGCTCCCTCCCTTACCCCCCTCGCTCCCTCCCTTACCCCCCTCGCTCCCTCAACCCCCCCTTCGCTCCCTCCCTTACACCCCCCTCGCTCCCTCCCTTACACCCCCCTCGCTCCCTCCCACACCCCCGCTCCCTCCCTCATCCCCCCACTCCCTTCTCACCCCCCCACTCCCTTCTCACCCCCCCCACTCCCTTCTCACCCCCCCCACTCCCTTCTCACCCCCCCCACTCCCTTCTCACCCCCCCCACTCCCCTTCTCACCCCCCCCACTCCCTTCTCACCCCCCCACTCCCTCTCACCCCCCCCACTCCCTTCTCACCCCCCCCACTCCCTTCTCACCCCCCCCACTCCCTTCTCACCCCCCCCACTCCCTTCTCACCCCCCCCACTCCCTTCTCACCCCCCCCGCTCCCTTCTCACCCCCCCCGCTCCCTTCTCACCCCCCCCGCTCCCTTCTCACCCCCCCGCTCCCTTCTCACCCCCCCCGCTCCCTTCTCACCCCCCCCGCTCCCTTCTCACCCCCCCCCCGCTCCCTTCTCACCCCCCCTCGCTCCCTCCCTTACCCCCCCCACTCCCTTCTCACCCCCCCACTCCCTTCTCACGCCCCCCATTCCCTTCTCACCCCCCCACACTCCCTTCTCACCCCCCCCACACTCCCTTCTCACCCCCCACACTCCCTTCTCACCCCCCCACACTCCCTTCTCACCCCCCACACTCCCTTCTCACCCCCCCACACTCCCTTCTCACCCCCCCACACTCCCTTCTCACCCCCCCACACTCCCTTCTCACCCCCCCCACACTCCCTTCTCACCCCCCCACACTCCCTTCTCACCCCCCCACACTCCCTTCTCACCCCCCCACACTCCCTTCTCACCCCCCCACACTCCCTTCTCACCCCCCCACACTCCCTTCTCACCCCCCCACACTCCCTTCTCACCCCCCCACACTCCCTTCTCACCCCCCTCGCTCCCTCCCTCACCCCCCCTCGCTCCCTCCCTTACCCCCCCCACTCCCTTCTCACCCCCCCACTCCCTTCTCACCCCCCCATTCCCTTCTCACCCCCCCACACTCCCTTCTCACCCCCCCCACACTCCCTTCTCACCCCCCCTTCCTTTCTCACTCCCCCTTCCTTTCTCACCCCCCCCCCTCGCTCCCTCACCCACCCCCCCTCGCTCCCTCCCCCACCCCCCCTCGCTCCCTCCCTTACCCCCCCTCGCTCCCTCCCTTACCCCCTCGCTCCCTCCCTTACCCCCCCCTCGCTCCCTCCCTTACCCCCCCCTCGCTCCCTCCCTTACCCCCCCCTCGCTCCCTCCCTTACCCCCCCTCACCCCCCTCGCTCCCTCCCTTACCCCCCCTCGCTCCCTCCCTTACCCCCCCTCGCTCCCTCCCTTACCCCCCCTCGCTCCTCCCTTACCCCCCCTCGATCCCTCCCTTCTCACCCCCCCACTCCCTTCTCACCCCCCCACCCCCCCTCACACTCCCTTCTCACCCCCCCCCACACACTCCCTTCTCACCCCCCCCACACTCCCTTCTCACCCCCCCTCACACTCCCTTCTCACCCCCCCCACACTCCCTTCTCACCCCCCCCACACTCCCTTCTCACCCCCCCCCACACTCCCTTCTCACCCCCCCCACACTCCCTTCTCACCCCCCCCACACTCCCTTCTCACCCCCCCCCACACTCCCTTCTCACCCCCCCTTCCTTTCTCACCCCCCCCTCGCTCCCTCACCCACCCCCCCTCGCTCCCTCCCCCACCCCCCCTCGCTCCCTCCCTTACCCCCCCTGGCTCCCTCCCTTACCCCCCCCGCTCCCTCCCTTACCCCCCTCGCTCCCTCCCTTACCCCCCCCTCGCTCCCTCCCTTACCCCCCTCGCTCCCTCCCTTACCCGCCCCTCGCTCCCTCCCTTACCCCCCCCTCGCTCCCTCCCTTCTCACCCCCCCCACTCCCTTCTCACCCCCCCACCCCCCCTCACACTCCCTTCTCACCCGCCCCTTTACACTCCCTTCTCACCCGCCCCTTTACACTCCCTTCTCACCCCCCCCACAACACTCCCTTCTCACCCCCCCACACTCCCTTCTCACCCCCCCTCGCTCCCTCCCTCACCCCCCCTCGCTCCCTCCCTCACCCCCCCCTCGCTCCCTCCCTTACCCCCCCCACTCCCTTCTCACCCCCCCCATTCCCTTCTCACCCCCCCACACTCCCTTCTCCCCCCCCCCACACTCCCTTCTCACCCCCCCCCACACTCCCTTCTCACCCCCCCCTTCCTTTCTCACTCCCCCTTCCTTTCTCACTCCCCCCTTCCTTTCTCACTCCCCTTCCTTTCTCACCCCCCCCTCGCTCCCTCCCCCACCCCCCCTCGCTCCCTCCCCCACCCCCCCTCGCTCCCTCCCTTACCCCCCCTCGCTCCCTCCCTCACCCCCCCTCGCTCCCTCCCTTACCCCCCCCTCGCTCCCTCCCTTACCCCCCCCTCGCTCCCTCCCTTACCCCCCCTCGCTCCCTCCCTTACCCCCCCTCGATCCCTCCCTTCTCACCCCCCCACTCCCTTCTCACCCCCCCACCCCCCCCACACTCCCTTCTCACCCCCCCCTCACACTCCCTTCTCACCCCCTCCACACTCCCTTCTCACCCCCCCCACACTCCCTTCTCACCCCCCCCTTCCTTTCTCACTCCCCCTTCCTTTCTCACCCCCCCCTCGCTCCCTCACCCACCCCCCCTCGCTCCCTCACCCACCCCCCCTCGCTCCATCACCCACCCCCCCTCGCTCCCTCACCCACCCCCCCTCGCTCCTCACCCACCCCCCTCGCTCCCTCCCTTACCCCCCTCGCTCCCTCAACCCCCCCTTCGCTCCCTCCCTTACACCCCCCTCGCTCCCTCCCTTACACCCCCCTCGCTCCCTCCCAGCACCCCCGCTCCCTCCCTCATCCCCCCACTCCCTTCTCACCCCCCCACTCCCTTCTCACCCCCCCCACTCCCTTCTCACCCCCCCACTCCCTTCTCACCCCCCCCACTCCCTTCTCACCCCCCCACTCCCTTCTCACCCCCCCACTCCCTTCTCACCCCCCCACTCCCTTCTCACCCCCCCCACTCCCTTCTCACCCCCCCCACTCCCTTCTCACCCCCCCCACTCCCTTCTCACCCCCCCCACTCCCTTCTCACCCCCCCCACTCCCTTCTCACCCCCCCCACTCCCTTCTCACCCCCCCACTCCCTTCTCACCCCCCCCACTCCCTTCTCACCCCCCCCCTCCCTTCTCACCCCCCCCGCTCCCTTCTCACCCCCCCTCGCTCCCTCCCTTACCCCCCCCACTCCCTTCTCACCCCCCCACTCCCTTCTCACCCCCCCCATTCCCTTCTCACCCCCCCACACTCCCTTCTCACCCCCCCACACTCCCTTCTCACCCCCCCACACTCCCTTCTCACCCCCCACACTCCCTTCTCACCCCCCCACACCCCTCCCCCCCTTCACCCCCCCACACTCCCTTCTCACCCCCCACACTCCCTTCTCACCCCCCCACACTCCCTTCTCACCCCCCCACACTCCCTTCTCACCCCCCACACTCCCTTCTCACCCCCCACACTCCCTTCTCACCCCCCCACACTCCCTTCTCACCCCCCCACACTCCCTTCTCACCCCCCCTCGCTCCTCCCTCACCCCCCCTCGCTCCCTCCCTTACCCCCCCCACTCCCTTCTCACCCCCCCCACTCCCTTCTCACCCCCCCCCATTCCCTTCTCACCCCCCCACACTCCCTTCTCACCCCCCCCCACACTCCCTTCTCACCCCCCCCTTCCTTTCTCACTCCCCCTTCCTTTCTCACCCCCCCCCCTCGCTCCCTCACCCACCCCCCCTCCGCTCCCTCCCCCACCCCCCCCTCGCTCCCTCCCTTACCCCCCCTCGCTCCCTCCCTTACCCCCCCTCGCTCCCTCCCTTACCCCCCCTCGCTCCCTCCCTTACCCCCCCTCGCTCCCTCCCTTACCCCCCCCTCGCTCCCTCCCTTTCCCCCCCCTCGCTCCCTCCCTTACCCCCCCCTCGCTCCCTCCCTTACCCCCCCCTCGCTCCCTCCCTTACCCCCCCCCTCGCTCCCTCCCTTACCCCCCTCACCCCCCCTCGCTCCCTCCCTTACCCCCCCTCGCTCCCTCCCTTACCCCCCTCGCTCCCTCCCTTACCCCCCTCGCTCCCTCCCTTACCCCCCCTCGATCCCTCCCTTCTCACCCCCCCACTCCCTTCTCACCCCCCCACCCCCCCCTCACACTCCCTTCTCACCCCCCCCTCACACTCCCTTCTCACCCCCCCCACACTCCCTTCTCACCCCCCCTCACACTCCCTTCTCACCCCCCCACACTCCCTTCTCACCCCCCCCCACACTCCCTTCTCACCCCCCCCCCACACTCCCTTCTCACCCCCCCCCACACTCCCTTCTCACCCCCCCCACACTCCCTTCTCACCCCCCCCACACTCCCTTCTCACCCCCCCTTCCTTTCTCACTCCCCCTTCCTTTCTCACCCCCCCCTCGCTCCCTCACCCACCCCCTCGCTCCCTCCCTTACCCCCCCTCGCTCCCTCCCTTACCCCCCCCGCTCCCTCCCTTACCCCCCCCTCGCTCCCTCCCTTACCCCCCCTCCCTTACCCCCCTCGCTCCCTCCCTTACCCGCCCCTCGCTCCCTCCCTTACCCCCCCTCGCTCCCTCCCTTCTCACCCCCCCACTCCCTTCTCACCCCCCCCCCCACTCCCTTCTCACCCCCCCCGCTCCCTTCTCACCCCCCCTCGCTCCCTCCCTTACCCCCCCCACTCCCTTCTCACCCCCCCACTCCCTTCTCACCCCCCCCATTCCCTTCTCACCCCCCACACTCCCTTCTCACCCCCCCACACTCCCTTCTCACCCCCCCACACTCCCTTCTCACCCCCCCACACTCCCTTCTCACCCCCCCACACTCCCTTCTCACCCCCCCCACACTCCCTTCTCACCCCCCCACACTCCCTTCTCACCCCCCCACACTCCCTTCTCACCCCCCCACACTCCCTTCTCACCCCCCCACACTCCCTTCTCACCCCCCCACACTCCCTTCTCACCCCCCCACACTCCCTTCTCACCCCCCCACACTCCCTTCTCACCCCCCCTCGCTCCCTCCCTCACCCCCCCTCGCTCCCTCCCTTACCCCCCCACTCCCTTCTCACCCCCCCACTCCCTTCTCACCCCCCCCATTCCCTTCTCACCCCCCCACACTCCCTTCTCACCCCCCCCACACTCCCTTCTCACCCCCCCCTTCCTTTCTCACTCCCCCTTCCTTTCTCACCCCCCCCTCGCTCCCTCACCCACCCCCCCTCGCTCCCTCCCCCACCCCCCCTCGCTCCCTCCCTTACCCCCCCTCGCTCCCTCCCTTACCCCCCCTCGCTCCCTCCCTTACCCCCCCTCGCTCCCTCCCTTACCCCCCCCTCGCTCCCTCCCTTACCCCCCCCTCGCTCCCTCCCTTACCCCCCCCTCGCTCCCTCCCTTACCCCCCCCTCCCTTACCCCCCTCGCTCCTCCCTTACCCGCCCCTCGCTCCCTCCCTTACCCCCCCCTCGCTCCCTCCCTTCTCACCCCCCCACTCCCTTCTCACCCCCCCACTCCCTTCTCACCCCCCCACCCCCCCTCACACTCCCTTCTCACCCGCCCCTTTACACTCCCTTCTCACCCGCCCCTTTACACTCCCTTCTCACCCCCCCCACAACACTCCCTTCTCACCCCCCCCACACTCCCTTCTCACCCCCCCACACTCCCTTCTCACTCCCCCTTCCTTTCTCACCCCCCCCCCTCGCTCCCTCACCCACCCCCCCTCGCTCCCTCCCCCACCCCCCTCGCTCCCTCCCTTACCCCCCCTCGCTCCCTCCCTTACCCCCCCTCGCTCCCTCCCTTACCCCCCCTCGCTCCCTCCCTTACCCCCCCTCGCTCCCTCCCTTACCCCCCTCGCTCCCTCACCCACCCCCCCTCGCTCCCTCACCCACCCCCCTCGCTCCCTCACCCACCCCCCTCGCTCCCTCCCTTACCCCCCCTCGCTCCCTCCCTTACCCCCCCTCGCTCCCTCCCTTACCCCCCCCCTCGCTCCCTCCCTTACCCCCCCTCGCTCCCTCCCTTACCCCCCCCTCGCTCCCTCCCTTACCCCCCTCCCTTACCCCCCTCGCTCCCTCCCTTACCCGCCCCTCGCTCCCTCCCTTACCCCCCCTCGCTCCCTCCCTTCTCACCCCCCCACTCCCTTCTCACCCCCCCACCCCCCTCACACTCCCTTCTCACCCGCCCCTTTACACTCCCTTCTCACCCGCCCCTTTACACTCCCTTCTCACCCCCCCCACAACACTCCCTTCTCACCCCCCCCCCCTCGCTCCCTCCCTTACCCCCCCTCGCTCCCTCCCTTACCCCCCCTCGCTCCCTCCCTTACCCCCCCTCGCTCCCTCCCTTACCCCCCCTCGCTCCCTCCCTTACCCCCCCTCGCTCCCTCCCTTACCCCCCCTCGCTCCCTCCCTTACCCCCCCTCGCTCCCTCCCTTACCCCCCACCCCTCGCCCTCCCTTACCCCCCCTCGCTCCCTCCCTTACCCCCCCTCGCTCCCTTCCTTCTCACCCCCCCACTCCCTTCTCACCCCCCCACCCGCCCCTTCACACTCCCTTCTCACCCCCCCTCACACTCCCTTCTCACCCCCCCCTCCCCTCACACTCCCTTCTCACCCCCCCCTCACACTCCC